>NC_053028.1:102613486-102772700 GCF_003073215.2 Triticum urartu | reverse complement strand
GACTGAAGGATTCTGTCAATGATCGCGTCATCCGGGAGATTAACTCCCAGCTGAGTAAAGTGGTTATGTAACCCAGACATTTTGAGTATGTCCTCACTGATAGAACTATTTTCCTCCATCTTACAGCTGAAGAACTTGTCGGAGACTTCATATCTCTCGACCCGGGCATGAGCTTGAAAAACCATTTTCAGCTCTTCGAACATCTCATATGCTCCGTGTCTCTCAAAACACTTTTAGAGCCCCGGTTCTAAGATGTAAAGCATGCCGCACTGAACGAGGGAGTAATCATCAGCACGTGACTGCCAAACGTTCATAACGTCTTGGTTCTGTGGGACGGGTGCGTCACCTAGCGGTGCTTCTAGGACATAATCTTTCTTGGCAGCTATGAGGATGATCCTCAGGTTCCGGACCCAGTCCGTATAGTTGCTGCCATCGTCTTTCAGCTTGGTTTTCTCTAGGAACGCGTTGAAGTTGAGGACAACATGGGCCATTTGATCTACAAGACATATTGTAAAGATTTTAGACTAAGTTCATGATAATTCAGTTCATCTAATCAAATTACTCAATGAACTCCCACTCAGATAGACATCCCTCCAGTCATCTAAGTGAAACATGATCCGAGTTAACTAGGCCGTGTCCGATCATCACGTGAGACGGACTAGCCAACATCGGTGAACATCTTCATGTTGATCGTATCTTCTATACGACTCATGCTCGACCTTTCGGTCTTCCGTGTTCCGAGGCCATGTCTGTACATGCTAGGCTCGTCAAGTCAACCTGAGTGTATTGTGTGTGTAAATCTGGCTTACACCCATTGTATTCGAACGTTAGAATCTATCACACCCGATCATCACGTGGTGCTTCGAACAACGAACCTTCGCAACAGTGCACAGTTAGGGGGAACACTTTCTTGAAATTATTGCAAGGGATCATCTTATTTAAGCTACCATCGTTCTAAGCAAATTAGATGTAAAACATGATAAACATCACATGCAATCAAATAGTGAGATATATGGCCAATATCATTTGCTCCTTTTGATCTCCATCTTCGGGGCTCCATGATCATCGTTGTCACCGGCATGACACCATGATCTCCATCATCATGATCTCCATCATCATGTCTTCTTGAAGTTGTCTCGTCATCCATTACTTCTACTACTATGGCTAACGCTTTAGAAATAAAGTAAAGTAATTACATGACGTTTATGTTGACACGCAGGTCATAAATAAATAAAGACAACTCCTATGGCTCCTGCCGGTTGTCATACTCATTGACATGCAAGTCGTGATTCCTATTACAAGAACATGATCATCTCATACATCACATATATCATGCATCACATCCTTTGACCATATCACATCACAAAACACTTGCTGCAAAAACAAGTTAGACGTCCTCTAATTGTTGTTGCAAGTTTTTACATGGCTTCTATAGGTTTCTAGCAAGAACGTTTCTTACCTACGCCAAAACCACAACGTGAATTGCCAATTTCTATTTACCCTTCATAAGGACCATGTTCATCGAATCTGATCCGACTAAAGTGGGAGAGACAGACACCCGCCAGCCACCTTATGCAACTAGTGCATGTCAGTCGGTGGAACCAGTCTGACGTAAGCGTACGTGTAAGGTCGGTCCGGGCCGCTTCATCCCACGATGCCGCCGAATCAAGATAAGACTAGTAACGGCAAGCAAATTGACAATATCGACGCCCACAACTACTTTGTGTTCTACTCGTGCATAGTAACTACGCATAGACCTAGCTCATGATGCCACTATTGGGAACGTAGCAGAATTTTAAAATTTTCTACGCATCACCAAGATCAATCTATGGAGTCATCTAGCAAAGAGGGACAGAGGAGTGCATCTACATACCCTTGTAGATCGCGCGCGGAAGCGTTCAAGAGAACGGGGTTGATGGAGTCGTACGGTATGTAGATCCACTCCTCCCTCGTTGCTAGATGACTCCATAGATAGATCTTGGTGACACGTAGGAAAATTTTGAATTTATGCTACGTTCCCCAACAGTGGCATCATGAGCTAGGTCTATGCGTAGTTTCTATGCACGAGTAGAACACAAAGTAGTTGTGGGCATTGATTTTGTTCAATATGCTTGCCGTTACTAGTCTTATCTTGATTCGGCGGCATCGTGGGATGAAGCGGCCCGGACCGACCTTACACGTACTCTTACGTGAGACTGGTTCCACCGACTGACATGCACTAGTTGCATAAGGTGGCTAGCGGGTGTCTGTCTCTCCCACTTTAGTCGGATCGGATTCGATGAAAAGGGTCCTTATGAAGGGTAAATAGCAATTGGCATATCACATTGTGGTCTGTGCGTAGGTAAGAAACGTTCTTGCTAGAAACCCATAGCAGCCACGTAAAACATGCAAACAACAATTAGAGGACGTCTAACTTGTTTTTGCAGGGTATGCTATGTGATGTGATATGGCCAAAAGGATGTGATGAATGATATATATGATGTATGAGATTGATCATGTTCTTGTAATAGGAATCACGACTTGCATGTCGATGAGTATGACAACCGGCAGGAGCCATAGGAGTTGTCTTAATTTATTTATGACCTGCGTGTCAACATAAACGTCATGTAATTACTTTACTTTATTGCTAACCGTTAGCTGTAGTAGTAGAAGTAATAGATGACGTGACAACTTCAAAAAGACACAATGACGGAGATCATGATGATGGAGATCATAATGATGGAGATCATGGTGTCATGCCGGTGACGATGATGATCATGGAGCCCCGAAGATGGAGATCAAAAGGAGCAATATGATATTGGCCATATCATGTCACTATTTGATTGCATGTGATGTTTATCATGTTTATACATCTTTTTTACTTAGAACGACGGTAGTAAATAAGATGATCCCTTACAACAATTTCAAGAAGTGTTCTCCCCTAACTGTGCACCGTTGCTAAAGTTCGTCGTTTCGAAGCACCACGTGATGATCGGGTGTGATAGATCCTTACGTTCACATACAACGGGTGTAAGACAGTTTTACACATGCAAAACACTTAGGGTTAACTTGACGAGCCTAGCATGTGTATAGACATGGCCTCGGAACACAGAAGACCGAAAGGTCGAGCATGAGTCGTATAGAAGATACGATCAACATGAAGATGTTCACCGACGTTGACTAGTCCGTCTCACGTGATGATCGGACACGGCCTAGTTAACTCGGATCATGTAATCACTTAGATGACTAGAGGGATGTCTATCTGAGTGGGAGTTCATAAGATGAACTTAATTATCCTGAACATAGTCAAAAGGTCTTCACAAATTATGTCGTAGCTCGCGCTTCAGTTCTACTGTTTAGATATGTTCCTAGAAAAAAATTTAGTTGAAAGTTGATAGTAGCAATGATGTGGACTAGGTCCGTAAACTGAGGATTGCCCTCATTGCTTCATAGAAGGCTTATGTCCTTAATGCACCGCTCAGTGTGCTGAACCTCGAACGTCGTCTGTGGATGTTGCGAACATCTGACATACACGTTTTGACGACTACATGATAGTTCAGTGAGTAATGCTAAATGGTTTAGAATTGAGGCACCAAAGACGTTTTTGAAACATCGCGAAACATATGAGATGTTTAGAGGGCTGAAATTGGGATTTCAGGCTCGTGCCCACGTCAAGAGGTTTAAGACCTCCAACGATTTTCTTAGCCTGCAAACTAAGGGAGAAAAGCTCAATTGTTGAACTTGTGCTCAGATTGTCTGAGTACAACAATCGCTTGAATCGAGTGGGAGTTGATCTTCCAGATGAAATAGTGATGGTTCTCCGAAGTCATTACCACCAAGCTGCTAGAGCCTCGTGATGAACTATGATATATCAGGGACATATATGATGATCCTTGAGATATTCGTGATGTTTGACACCACAAAAGTAGAAATCAAGAAGGAGCATCAATTGTTGATGGTTGGTGAAACCACTAGTTTCAAGTAGGGCAAGGGCAAGAAGGGATACTTCATGAAACGACAATTCAGCTGCTGCTCTAGTGAAGAAACCCAAGGTTGAACCCAAACCCGAGACTGAGTGCTTCTGTAATAAGGCGAACAGCCACTGGAGCAGAATTACCCTAGATACTTGGTAGATGAGAAGGCTGGCAAGGTCGATAGAAGTATATTGGATATACACTGTGTTGATGTGTACTTTACTAGTACTCCTAGTAGCACCAGGGTATTAGATACCGGTTCGGTTGCTAAGTGTTAGTAACTCGAAATAAAAGCTACCGAATAAACGGAGACTAGCTAAAGGTGAGTGGACGATATGTGTTGGAAGTGTTTCCAATGTTGATATGATCAAGCATCGCACGCTCCCTCTACCATCGAGATTGGTGTTTGCGTTGAGCATAGACATGATTGGATTATGTCTATCGCAATACGGTTATTCATTTAAGGAGAATAATGGTTACTCTGTTTATTTGAATAATACCTTCAATGGTCTTACACCTAAAATGAATGGTTTATTGAATCTCGATCGTAGTGATACACATGTTCATGCCAAAAGATAGTAATGATAGTACCACCTACTTGTGGCACTGCCACTTAAGTCATATCGGTATAAAACGCATGAAGAAGCTCCATGTTGATGGATCTTTGGACTCACTCATTTTTGAAAGGTTTGAGACATGCGAACCATGTCTATTGGTGTATATGCATGAAGAAACTCCATGCAAATGGACCGTTTGGACTAACTTGATTTTGAATCACTTGAGACATGCAAATCATACCACATGGGCAAGATGACTGAAAGCCTCGTTTTCAGTAAAATGGAACTAGAAAGCAACTTGTTGGAAGTAATACATTTTGATGTGTGCAGTCCAATGAGTGCTGAGGCATGTAGTGGATATCGTTATGTTCTTCACAGATGATTTGAGTAGATGTTGAGTATATTTACTTGATAAATCACGAGTCTGAATTGTTGAAAGGTTCAAGTAATTTCAGGGTGAAGTTGAAAGATCGTCGTGACAAGAGGATAAAATATCTATGATATGATCATAGAGATGAATATCTGAATTACGAGTTTGGCACAGAATTAAGACATTGTGGAAATTGTTTCACAACTAATACAGCCTGAAACACCATAGTGTGATGGTGTGTCCGAACATCATAACTGCACCCTATTGGATATGATGCATACCATGATGTCTCTTATCGAATTACCACAATAGTTTATGGGTTAGGCATTAGAGACAACCACATTCACTTTAAATAGGGCACCACGTAATTCCGATGAGATGACACCATATGAACTATGGTTTAGAGAAACCTAAGCTGTCATTTCTTAAAAGTTTGGGGCTGCTGTGAAAAAGTTTTAGGCTGATAAGCTCGAACCCAAAGCGGATAAATGCATCTTCATAGGACACCCAAAACAGTTGGGTATACCTCCTGTCTCAGATTCAAAAGCAATAAGGGATTGTTTCTAGAATCGGGTCCTTTCTCGAGGAAAAGTTTCTCTCGAAAGAATTGAGTGGGAGGATGGTGGAGACTTGATGAGGTTATTGAACCGTCTCTTCAACTAGTGTGTGGCAGGGCACAGGAAGTTGTTCCTGTGGCACATACACCAATTGAAGTGGAAGCTTATGATAGTGATCATGAAACTTCAGATCAAGTCACTACCAAACCTCATGGGATGACAAGGATGCGTACTACTTCAGAGTGGTACGTGATCCTGTCTTGGAAGTCATGTTGCTAGACAACAATGAACCTACGAGCTATGGAGAAGCGATGGTGGGCCCGGATTCCGATAAATGGCTCGAGGCCATAAAATCCGAGAGAGGATCCATGTATGAAAACAAAGTGTAGACTTTGGCAGAACGGCTCGATGTTCGTAATGCTATTGAGTACAGATGGATTTTAAAAGGAAGACGGACAATGATGGTAAATGTCACCATTAAGAAAGCTTGACTTGTCGTTAAGAAGTTTCCGACAAGTTCAAGGAGTTGACTACGGTGAGACTTTCTCACTCGTAGCGATGCTAAGAGTCTGTTGGAATTATATTAGCGATTACTGCATTATTTATGAAATCTTGCAGATAGGATGTCAAAACATTGTTTCCTCGACGATTTTCTTGAGAAAAGGTTGTATGTGATACAACCGGAAGGTTTTGTAAATCCTGAAAGATGCTAATAAGTATGCAAAGCTCCAACAATCCTTCTAAGGACTGGAGTAAGCATCTCGGAGTTGGAATGTACGCTTTGATGATGATCAAAGATTTTGGGTTTATACAAAGTTTATGAGAAACTTGTATTTCCAAAGAAGTGAGTGGGAGCACTATAGAATTTCTGATGAGAATATGTTGTTGACATATTATGGATCAGAAATGACGTAGAATTTCTGGAAAGCATATAGGGTTATTTGGAAAGTGTTTTTCAATGGAAAGCCTGGATTAAGCGACTTGAACATTGAGCATCAAGATTTATAAGGATAGATCAAAACGCTTAATGTTACTTTCAAATGAGCACATACCTTGACATGATCTTGAAGGTGTTCAAGATGGATCAGTCAAAGAAGGAGTTCTTGCCTGAGTTGTAGGGTATGAAGTTAAGACTTAAAGCTCGACCACGGCAGAATAGAGAGAAAGGACGAAGGTCATCCCCTATGCTTAAGACAAAGGCTCTACAGATGCTATGCTGTGTACCGCACCTGAAATGTGCCTTGCCATGAGTCAGTCAAGGGGTACAAGAGTGATCTAAGAATGGATCACAGGATAGCGGTCAAAGTTATCCTTAGTAACTTGTGGACTAAGGAATTTTTCTCGATTATGGAGCTGATGAAGAGTTCGGCGTAAAGGGTTACGTCGATGCAAGCTTAACACCTATCCGGATAGCTCTAAGTAGAGATACCGGATATGTATAATGGAGCAACAATTTAGAATAGCTCCAAGTAGAACAGTTATTTGAAATGGCTCCAAATATAGCGTCATAGCTGCATCTACAAGATGACATAGAGATTTGCGAAGTACATACGGATCTGAAAGATTCAGACCCGTTGACTATAACATCTCTCACAAGCAAAACATGATCAAACCCAGAACTCATTGAGTCTTAATCACATGATGATGTGAACTAGTTTAGTGACAATAGTAAACTCTTTGGATGTTGGTCACATGGCGATGTGACCTGTGAGTGTTAATCACATGACGATGTGAACTAGATTATTGACTCTAGTGCAAGTGGGAGACTGTTGGAAATATGCCCTAGAGGCAATAATAAATTGATTATTATTATATTTCCTTGTTCATGATAATCGTTTATTATCCATGCTAGAATTGTATTGATAGGAAACTAAGATACATGTGTGGATACATAGACAACACCATGTCCCTAGTAAGCCTCTAGTTGACTAGCTCGTTGATCAATAGATGGTCATGGTTTCCTGACCATGGACATTGGATGTCGTTGATAACGGGATCACATCATTAGGAGAATGATGTGATGGAAAAGACCCAATCCTAAGCCTAGCACAAGATCGTGTAGTTCGTATGCTAAAGCTTTTCTAATGTCAAGTATCATTTCCTTAGACCATGAGATTGTGCAACTCCCGGATACCGTAGGAGTGCTTTGGGTCTGCCAAACGTCACAACATAACTGGGTGGCTATAAAGGTACATTACGGGTATCTCCGAAAGTGTCTGTTGGGTTGGCACGAATCAAGACTGGGATTTGTCACTCCGTGTGACGGAGAGGTATCTCTGGGCCCACTCGGTAGGACATCATCATAATGTGCACAATGTGATCAAGGAGTTGATCACGGGATGATGTGTTATGAAACGAGTAAAGAGACTTGCCGGTAACGAGATTGAACAAGGTATCGGGATACCGACGATCGAATCTCAGGCAAGTATCGTACCGCTAGACAAAGGGAATTGTATACGGGATTGATTAAGTCCTTGACATCGTGGTTCATCCGATGAGATCATCGTGGAACATGTGGGAGCCAACATGGGTATCCAGATCCCGCTGTTGGTTATTGACCGGAGAGTCATCTCGGTCATGTCTGCATGTCTCCCGAACCCGTAGGGTCTACACACTTAAGGTTCGGTGACGCTAGGGTTATAGAGATATTAGTATGCGGTAACCCGAAAGTTGTTCGGAGTCCCGGATGAGATCCCGGACATCACGAGGAGTTCCGGAATGGTCCGGAGGTAAAGAATTATATATAGGAAGTGCTATTTCGGCCATCGGGACAAGTTTCGGGGTCATCGGTATTGTACCGGGACCACCGGAAGGGTCCCGAGGGTCCACCTGGTGGGGCCACCTGCCCCGGGGGGCCACATGGGCTGTAGGGGGTGCGCCTTGGCCTACATGGGCCAAGGGCACCAGCCCCTAGAGGCCCATGCGCCAAAGGGACAAGAGGAGGGGAGAGTCCTAAAGGGGGAAGGCACCTCCGAGGTGCCTTGGGGAGGATGGACTCCTCCCCCCCTTGGCCGCACCCTTCCTTGGAGGAAGGGGCAAGGCTGCGCCCTCCCCCTCTCCCTTGGTCCTATATATAGTGGGGGGAAGGGAGGGCAACGATACCTAAGCCCTGGCGCCTCCCTCTCCCTCCCATGACACATCTCCCTCCTCCCGCAGCGCTTGGCGAAGCCCTGTTGGAATCCCGCTACTTCCACCACCACGCCGTCGTGCTGCTGGATCTCCATCAACCTCTCCTTCCCCCTTGCTGGATCAAGAAGGAGGAGATGTCGCTGCTCCGTACGTGTGTTGAACGCGGAGGTGCCGTCCGTTCGGCGCTAGGATCATCGGTGATTTGGATCACGACGAGTACGACTCCATCAACCCCGTTCTCTTGAACGCTTCCGCGCGCGATCTACAAGGGTATGTAGATCCACTCCTCCCTCGTTGCTAGATGACTCCATAGATAGATCTTGGTGACACGTAGGAAAATTTTGAATTTATGCTACGTTCCCCAACATGTAGACCCTACGGGTTCGGGAGACATGCAGACATGACCGAGACGCCTCTCCAGTCAATAACCAACAGCGGGATCAGGATACCCATGTTGGCTCCTACATGCTCCACGATGATCTCATCGGATGAACCACGATGTCGAGGATTCAATCAATCCGTATACAATTCCCTTTGTCAATCGGTACGTTACTTGCCCGAGACTCGATCGTTAGTATCCCAATACCTCGTTCAATCTCGTTACCGGCAAGTCACTTTACTCATGCCGTAATGCATGATCCCATGATCAACCACTTGGTAAAATTGAGCTCATTATGATGATGCATTACCGAGTGGGCCCAGAGATACCTCTCCGTCATATGGAGTGACAAATCCCAGTCTCGATTCGTGCCAACCCAACAGATACTTTTGGAGATACCTGTAATGTACCTTTATAGTCACCCAGCTATGTTGTGACGTTTGGCACACCCAAGGCACTCCTACGGTATCCGGGAGTTGCACAATCTCATGGTCTAAGGAAATGATACTTGACATTCGGAAAAGCTACAGCAAACGAACTACACGATCTTTGAGCTATGCTTAGGATTGGGTCTTGTCCATCACATCATTCTCCTAATGATGTGATCCCGTTATCAATGACATCCAATGTCCATAGTCAGAAAACCATGACTATCTTTTGATCAACGAGCTAGTCAACTAGAGGCTCACTTGGGACGTGTTGTGGTCTATGTATTCACACATGTATTACGATTTCCGGATAACACAATTATAGCATGAACAATAGACAATTATCATGAACAAAGAAATATAATAATAACCATTTTATTATTACCTCTAGGGCATATTTCCAACAGTGGATGTCCTCCTCCGTCACGGAAGAGGATATCAAGAAGTTGAGGGAGGCAAGATACCTGACCGCCGAAGTCTCACATCGGCTGCCCGCCCGAGGGCAGGTCGTCCCTACTCCTGAACCCAATGAAGACGTCATGTTCATCTCTCACTTCCTCCGAGGACTAGGCCTCACTCTGGATCCCTTCATAAGGGGTTTGATGTTCTATTACAGGCTTGATTTCCACAATCTAGCCCTGGATTCCTTTCTCCACGTCTCGGCATTTATTGTCGTATATGAGGCCTTCCTCCACATTACCCCTCACTTCGGCCTGTGGCTCAAGACCTTTGATGTGAAGCCGAAGACGGTCGAGGGGCAGTATGCAGCGTGCGGGGGTGCATTAATAAGCAAGATTGCCGGAGCTCCGTGGCCAAAAGGTTCCTTTCTAGAGGTGTCCGGATTATGGCAACGGGAGTGGTTCTACATCACCGCTCCCAGAAGTGCCAAGTGGGTAACTTCCCCCACCTTTCGCTCGGGCCCTCCACCACAACTGATGTCATGAATCAGCAGGGGGCTGAGCTGGGGTCTAGCCAAGGATGTGCCCATATTGCAGAGCCGCATCCAGGATCTCTTCGAGGGAAATTTTAGTTTGGTTATGGTAGTGCAAGTCATGTTGGTTCGTCAAGTCCAGCTTTGCAAACGCCGGCCCCTCCGCTTGTGGGAATTCAACCCAGAAGGACCGCGCGCAATTCAGAATTTCCTCGACCTGACACACGAGGAGATGTACAAGTCGTTCTTCGGACCCCAAATAGAGTGTCCGGACACCTCCGAGGATGTGGGCCTGGGCAGCAACCACATCGTGGCCCAAGTAAGTAATCCTGTAGCCGAACACACTGTCTTTCATTTATCATGACGTCATTCTGAGGAATCACTTTCTGACCAGGACTGGATAACAAAGGCAAAGATGATCCGGTGTTCGGCCCCCTTCCCGAAGGCTTGGACAATCCGATGCTGGAAAAGATGCTCGAGCCAGCACCTTGCCTGGTGCCCTCAAAGGAAGATGAAGGGGGGATAAAGAGGGCGAAAGCGGGCCCCTACTGCTACCTATTCCAACCGAGGGAACGAGCGCCTCCGTGAGGGAGGATATCCAAGGGAAGGAATCTGACATTCCCTCGCCCCGGGGGAGGAAGAGGACTACCTCTGATGACCCGGAAACCAAGGTTTCCAAACGGGAGAAGAAAACTCCATGAGAGGGTCTCGCCTCGGAGGGTGCTCTTGCCGCACAAAGTCCGTGCGGGGATCAGCCCTCTAACGAGCTGTATGTAATCAAAAAGTACTTAATAGTGAAGATATACTACCTTACTTCTGAGGAAGATAACCGAAGCATCTATCTTGCAGTTCGGATCTGAGCCCTTCTCAGCAGAGCTCGTCTCCGGGGGATCTTCTTCCGGAGATGATGGAGAGTGAAACGCCTCTCCCGGATTCCCTGGCTCAAGAAGCGGGCGACCTTGAAGTGTCGTCACAGAGAGTTTCTCCGGATCCGGCGAGGCCAGAAGTAATCCCATGGTCACCCGAAGCCCTCGGTATCCGGCTCTTGTAGAGAGCAATCAAAAGAGTTCGTCACCACTTGGTATGCGATCGGACGTAGTGAAGGGTCTGCTAGAGCGAGCGACTATCTCAGAAGAGCACCATACATTAATGTGTACGGTGATTAAAAGGATTTCGTCCGCCGAAAATGGGTTGCATGAAGCCTTTATGAGTCTACTGACGGGCTTTGAGGTACGTGGAATGATATGCGTTTGTGGTAGTACCGCACATTTTTAGGTGCGCCCTATGTAGATAGTAGCCTCTGAGACTCTGGTTGTCATCGAGAACGGCGCCGAACAGAGGATCGTAGTCCCAGGTAATAACCAGATTGTCGTTATGTGCAGGTGTCTGAAGCTCCGGTGGCTAGCCGGACTGATGGGGTTGCCGAACTAAAACGGCGACTAGATGCGGCAGATGCCGACATCGAGCTTGTTAACAAGAGGCTTGACGAGGCCCAGGGTAGGTGATATTTATAGTGGATGTCACATAGTAAGAGCAGCGTGATTCCAGTATCTTTAATATGTTGTGACTGCAGATGGGGCTGCCACCGTGGAGGCCTTGCGTGCGCAGCTTGCCCGAGCCAAGGAGCAAGCAAGGAGTAGTAAAGCGGCCGCTTTGAAGGCGACCGAAGAGTTGAGAGCTGAGAAGGCCGCTCATAGCGAGAGCAAAGAGAAAATGGCCAAAATGGTTGTGAAGTTAAAAGACACTGCCGACCGCTGCCAGTTTCTTGAAGAAGAGAACCGGGTGAAGGCTACGGGCCTTGAAAAGGCCACAATGGTGACCAAAGACACCCGCTCTACAATGAGAGCGAAGAAGGAGGAACTGCATGAAGCCGGGGACATTGTGGCTGGGAAGCCTTTTATGCTGCGGAGGAAGTTCGGCGATCCGCGGTATGCCCCTCTGGATCGGCTATGGAGTTCGGCCGACGCATATATGGACTTAGCGGCGAGCGCTGTCGATGCAGCCGAATACTTCCGAGATCAAACAGATCGTGAAGTGGACAAGCTGTTCTGGTCATAATTTAACGTTCCAGAGCGTCCGCTTCCATTGACTGATCAGCTTGCCGAATGGGCCGAACTCAATAGATTGTCCGGACTCGCCATGAGGTCTGTCGTGGATCATCTGTGGCCGGAAAGGCCAAAGCCGAACAGTTATTTTAGCTTGGTGCAGCAGTTCCTTGGTGCGGTGCCACACATTAATGTGATGAAGAGGTCGGCGTGCATAGAAGGCTCGTGGATGGCCCTTGCCCGTGTCAAAACATACTTGGTGGAGATGGATGCCACCACTGTCGCGGCACAGGGTTCGGCCATAGGCCGAGTGGCCGCCGAGCACTATTTTGAAGAAGTTCTTGAGGGCGCTCGTATGATAGAGGCCTAGTGCTCGAAGAATGTTATGTTTGAGTGACATGTATTCCCATTGTAAAAACAATGTTTTATTGAATTTATCAAGGCTGTATTTATACTTTTGCCTGAAAGTGTTGTGATGCCTCCTGTGCGACCGTTTATGTATACATGTATATAACCTGAAAGATTGCAGTCGTCGGCTTCAGCCCCCACGCATATAATGCGGGGGTGTTCGCAGAAGACATGTATTCACACTTAATCCAACGTCTTGGTTCTAATAAGGAGGTGATAGAGCAACGAACTAGGCAACCGGACTATAATGCTTTAACACTTTCACTTAGCCATAGGAGTTTGACAGTGGGGCTACTATATAGCCCCTGGTGGCTCCGCACTCGTCCGGATTCGGGGTGCGTACATGCCTGGCCGGGAAATGGCCCTTCGTGAATGCGGAGGAATCCCGAAGATTCCAATAGGTCATTGAGTGGTTGACCAGTCTCACGCTATATCATGACAGTCAGTTTTCGGCTTTCTCTACTGAGGTGCTCGTCCGGATGAACCAGGGCACAATCGCAGTAGTTCTCCTGGTGCCGCCTTAGCTGATAGAGCGGAACGTAAGGCAGCAAAACACAGGAGCCGGGCAAACCCAACATTTGAACAAAGACCTGATTCGGAGCTGATGCATATAAGGCCAAAGTCGCGACGCCGAACACTCGCTAAGGTATTCGGTCTTTATGGTGTAAACCGGGTCTAAACAGTACCCATTGTAATAAGCCCCTGGTGTCCAGGTACGTGCATTATTCTAGCGTGGCCACATGCCAAGACGTTAGCATCCTTCTCGGTTGTAATGAGAATCTGAGGGATGTAAATCAACAAGAGACAGTAAAAAAGGTTTACGCAGGGTCTTAATCTACAAAGAATCTTTGGAACGGGTCCCTGTTGCACGTCTGCGCCTGTGTCTCCATTGTGCCGTATCCTGGACGGGTGTAGCACGATGGTCATCTGAAAAGAGAGGAACTTAATTGAAAAGGTGTCATGCAAAAGTTAAGTTATACTAAATAAACAATATATAGTTGAAAATGAGTAAAGGTGAGCCTTATTGCCACTTTTGCGCACGTGTTGAGCCCCTTGTATTGTAATAGGGGTATAGCCATCAAACCTGTATTAATTACATATAGCTGAGCCGGACTCGTCTAGCCGTGTCCGTGGTCTTAACGGCCTGTCAAATGCTTGAGTTGGTGAGGCCGTTTAGTGTGCGGCGGCCAAGGCGGCCGCACCGTCTTCGGCGCGCAAGGAGCGCTCAATATTTCCATCTACTATAATGATGCCGCGTGGACCGGGCATCTTCAGCTTGAGGGAAGCGTAATGCGGTATTGTGTTAAAGCGAGCGGAAACTTCGCGTCCGAGTAGTGCTTGATAGCCACTTTGGAACAGAGCGACGTGGAAAGTTAAATTTTTGCTGCGGAAGTTATTGGGGAAGCAGAATATAACCTCTAGTAGCAGGGAGCCCCTGTAGTGAGCCTCCGGGCCTGGCGTTACTCCTTTAAAGGTAGTATTGCTGCGGCGAATTTTTGTTGGGTCTATCCCCATTTTGCGGACTGTGTCCTGATATATCAGATTTAAACTGCTGCCGCCGTCCATCAGGACTCGGGTGAGGTGGTATCCGTCAATTATTGGATCTAACACCAAGGCAGCCCATCCTGCACGCCGGATACTTACCGAGTAATCCCGATGGTCGAAGGTGATTAGTTGGGACGACCAGTGGAGGAGCTCCGCGGTGATAGGCCCTGGGGCATGTTCCTCTAAAGGTGCCGCTTTGTTTCTCCCTTTTATCACGTGTAACATGTTGACTGTTTTGACTTCTAGTGGGATTTTCTTCTATTCCCCTGTGCTTTGCTTGCGAGGCTCGTCCTCGTCTTCACTTGGTGTATCCTGCCCCTTGTGTTCGGCGTTGAGCATGCCGGACTGTTTGAAGACCCAACATTCTCCGTGGGTATGATTTGCAGGTTTATCAGGGGTGCTATGGATCTGACATATTTGGTCCAGAATTTTGTTTAGGCTGGACAATTCGTCTCTGTTGCCTTTGGAGGGTGGCTTCTGCTGCCCTGGCCGAGAGCTTCTAAATCCGACGTTTACTGCCGTGCTCTTCGGGCTGTCTTCTTTATTCCGGCGCTTATTCTAGCTGCATCGTGATTTCCCGTTTCCATCCCTAACCTCGGATGTACTTGGGTCGCTGGTCCTGCATCGGGCTAACCAACTGTCCTCGCCCGCTCAAAAACGGGTCATGAGGCTTGTTAATGCTGCCATTGTTCTCGGCTTTTCTTGACCGAGGTGTCTGGCGAGCCACTCGTCTCGAACGCTATGCTTGAAGGCTGCTAAGGCTTCAGCGTCCGGACAGTCAACTGTTTGGTTATTTTTAGTGAGGAACCTGTTCCAAAGTTTTCGAGCTGACTCACCGGGCTGTTGAGTTATATGACTTAAATCGTCTGCATCCGGTGGTCGGACATATGTCCCTTGAAAATTTGCCCGAAAGGCGTCTTCGAGCTCTTCCCAGCTTCCGATGGAGTTTTCGGGGTGGCTTTTAAGCCAGTGCCGAGCTGGCCCTTTGAGCTTGAGGGGTAAGTACTTGATGGCATGGAGATCATCTCCTCGAGCCATATGGATATGGAGGATGTAGTCCTCAATCCAGACCCCAGGGTCTGTTGTTCCGTTGTATGCCTACGGGTTTGAATCCCTCTGGAAATTCATGATCCAGCACCTCGTCGGTGAAACATAGAGGGTGTGCGGCACCCCTGTATTTGGGTGTACCGTGGTGTTCAGATGTTTGTTGTGTTGCATTGTATGTTGGAGCGCGCCTGCGTGGTCCATAGATGGATCTGGTTGCGCCGTCCTTTTGATGCGAGCCCTTACGCGGATCGCGTACTGGTTTATGTGCGGTGTCGATTGTCGCTTTATGTTGGCTATGAGGTCGTCTATCCGATCGGATGGCCGTTTTATTTTTTAATTGTGGAGGATCTAAGGCCTCCTCATCAAATTCAGGTAGCAACTTTCGCTTCGGATAGCTCTTGGTGTGGCGATTACTGCCGTATTTCGCTGCAGTGTTGAGTACTTCACTCCATTTGATTTTGAGTGCGTCTTGTGCAGCCTTGAGCCTTTGCTTCTGTTTTTTCAGACTCCTCGCCGTGGCAACAAGCCTTTGGTGGGCGTTATGTTGCTCCTGGTGCCTGTCCGGTGTGATGTTGTCCGCACTGTTATCTTCGACGGGGTTGGGTTGTTCGGCTTGATTTTCCGTGTTGCCGTGGTCGGGCAATGGTTCACCCTGCTCTAACGCTGGGTCTATGTGATCGTTATTTCTGCCGAGGCGGGATTTGGAGAGGTGCTTACGCCTCCGTTTTGACTGCTTCTCGAGGGAACAACCCTTCACTGCGTCCTTCCGTTCCTCGTCGTTATTTTCTTTAGGTGTGTGCACCATGTATACGTCATGTGATGAACTGGGTGTCTAGTGCCCTGTGGGCAGTGGTTCCTCTTCGCCTCCCGCATCGTCATCCATTGCGTCGATGTCTTCGGAGTCGAAGTCGAGCATGTCGGTTAAGTCATCGACAGTGGCTACTAAGTGGGTGGTGGGTGGGCGGCGAATTTCTTCGTCATCCGCATCCCAATCCTGCCGGACGTAGTTCGGCCAGGACTCTCCTGACAAGGAGAGAGACCTTAATGAGTTCAGTATGCCGCCAAAGGGCGAGTGCTAAAAAATATCCGCAGAGGTAAACTCCATGACCGGCACCCAATCGAATTCGACAGGAACGGGCGCAGGCGGTTCGGAGTTCGTGGCCAGAGAAGGATCCGTCATTTTAGCAACACGGCTCTCGTGAAGGGTAAGGTCGATATTCGGCTCGATCGCCGCAGAGGATACGGCCTCCGTGGCGGGGTCTATCTGAAGGAAATATGCCCTAGAGGCAATAATAATGTTATTATTTTATTTCCTTATATCATGATAAATGTTTATCATTCATGCTAGAATTGTATTATCCGGAAACGTAATACTTGTGTGAATGCATAGACAAACTAAACATCACTAGTATGCCTCTACTTGACTAGCTCTTTAATCAAAGATGGTTATGTTTCCTAACCATAGACATGTGTTGTCATTTGATTAACGGGATCACATTACTAGGAGAATGATGTGATTGACATGACCCATTCCATTAGCTTAGCACCCGATCGTTTAGTATGTTGCTATTCCTTTCTTCATGACTTATACATGTTCCTATGACTATGAGATTATGCAACTCCCGTTTGCCGGAGGAACACTTTGTGTGCCACCAAACGTCACAACGTAACTGGGTGATCATAAAGGAGCTCTACAGGTGTCTCCAAAGGTAAATGTTGGGTTGGCGTATTTCGAGATTAGGATTTGTCACTCCGATTGTCGGAGAGGTATCTCTGGGCCCTCTCGGTAATGCACATCACATAAGCCTTGCAAGCATTGCAACTAATGAGTTAGTTGCGAGATGATGTATTACGAAACGAGTAAAGAGACTTGCCGGTAACGAGATTGAACTAGGTATTGAGATACTGACGATCGAATCTCGGGCAAGTAACATACCGATGACAAAGGGAACAACGTATGTTGTTATGCGGTCTGACCGATAAAGATCTTCGTAGAATATGTAGGAGCCAATATGAGCATCCAGGTTCCGCTATTGGTTATTGACCGGAGACATGTCTCGGTCATGTCTACATTGTTCTCGAACCCGTAGGGTCCGCACGCTTAAGGTTTCGATGATAGTTATATTATGAGTTTATGAGTTTTGATGTACCGAAGTTAGTTCAGAGT
This sequence comes from Triticum urartu, assembly GCF_003073215.2. Lineage (NCBI taxonomy): Eukaryota > Viridiplantae > Streptophyta > Magnoliopsida > Poales > Poaceae > Triticum > Triticum urartu. The sequence continues at coordinate 102,755,184 of NC_053028.1, read as the reverse complement.
CCCGGATGTCATCACGGACATAACGAGGAGTCTCGAAATGGTCGAGACATAAATATTGATATATTGGACGACTATATTCGGACACCGGAAGTATTCCGGGTGATTTCGGAGAAAATCGGAGTACCGGAGGGTTACCGGAACCCCCCTGGGAGAAGTAATGGGCCATATGGGCCTTAGTGGAGAGAGAGAAGGGCAGCCAGGGTAGGCCACGCGCCTCCTCCCCCCTGGTCCGAATTGGACTAGGAGAGGGGGGGCGGTGCCCCCCTTTCCTTCTCCCTCCCCACTTCCTTCCCCCTCCTAGTAGGAGTCCTACTCCTACTAGGAGGAGGACTCCTCCTTGGCGCGCCTATAGGGCCGGCCGGCCTCCTCCCCTTGCTCCTTTATATACGGGGGCAGGGGGCACCCCTAGACACACAAGTTGATCCACGTGATCGTTTTCTTAGCCGTGTGTGGTGCCCCCTTCCACCATAATCCTCGATAATATTGTAGCGGTGCTTAGGCGAAGCCCTGCGACGGTAGAACATCAAGATCGTCACCACGCCGTCGTGCTGACGGAACTCTTCCCCGACACTTTGCTGGATCGGAGTCCGGGGATCGTCATCGAGCTGAACATGTGCTAAAACTCGGAGGTGTCGTAGTTTCGGTGCTTGATCGGTCGGGCCGTGAAGACGTACGACTACATCAACCGTGTTGTGCTAACGCTTCCGCTGTCGGTCTACAAGGGTACGTAGATCACACTCTCCCCTCTCGTTGCTATGCATCACCATGATCTTGCCTGTGCGTAGGAATTTTTTTGAAATTACTACGTTACCCAACAGTGGCATCAGAGCCTAGGTTTTATGTGTTGATGTTATATGCACGAGTAGAACACAAGTGAGTTGTGGGCGATATAAGTCATACTTCTTACCAGCATGTCATACTTTGGTTCGGCGGTATTGTTGGACGAAGCGGCGTGGACCGACATTACGCATACGCTTACGCGAGACCGGTTCTCCCGACGTGCTTTGCACAAAGGTGGCTAGCGGGTGTCAGTTTCTCCAACTTTATTTGAACCGAGTGTGGCTACGCCCGGTCCTTGCGAAGGTTAAAATAGCACCAACTTGACAAACTATCGTTGTGGTTTTGATGCGTAGGTAAGATTGGTTCTTGCTTAAAGCCCGTAGCAGCCACGTAAAACTTGCAACAACAAAGTAGAGGACGTCTAACTTGTTTTTGCAGGGCATGTTGTGATGTGATATGGTCAAGACATGATGCTAAATTTTATTGTATGAGATGATCATGTTTTGTAACCAAGTTATCGGCAACTAGCAGGAGCCATATGGTTGTCGCTTTATTGTATGCAATGCAATTGCGCTGTAATGCTTTACTTTATCACTAAGCGGTAGCGATAGTCATGGAAGCATAAGATTGGCGAGACGACAACGATGCTACGATGGTGATCAAGGTCTCGCGCCGGTGACGATGGTGATCACGACGGTGCTTCGAAGATGGAGATCACAAGCACAAGATGATGATGGCCATATCATATCACTTATATTGATTGCATGTGATGTTTATCTTTTATGCATCTTATCTTGCTTTGATTGACGGTAGCATTTTAAGATGATCTCTCACTAATTATCAAGAAGTGTTCTCCCTGAGTATGCACCGTTGCGAAAGTTCTTCGTGCTGAGACACCACGTGATGATCGGGTGTGATAGGCTCTACGTTCAAATACAACGGGTGCAAAACAGTTGCACACGCGAAATACTCAGGTTATAGTTGACGAGCCAAGCATATACAGATATGGCCTCGGAACACGGAGACCGAAAGGTCGAGCGTGAATCATATAGTAGATATGATCAACATAGTGATGTTCACCAATGAAACTACTCCATCTCACGTGATGATCGGACATGGTTTAGTTGATTTGGATCACGTAATCACTTAGAGGTTAGAGGGATGTCTATCTAAGTGGGAGTTCTTTAGTAATATGATTAATTGAACCTAAATTTATCATGAACTTAGTACCTGATAGTATCTTGCTTTTTTATGTTTGATTGTAGATAGATGGCCCGTGCTGTTGTTCCGTTGAATTTTAATGCGTTCCTTGAGAAAGCAAAGTTGAAAGATGATGGTAGCAATTACACGGACTGGGTCCGTAACTTGAGGATTATCCTCATTGCTGCACAGAAGAATTACGTCCTGGAAGCACCGCTGGGTGCCAGGCCTGCTGCTGGAGCAACACCAGATGTTATGAACGTCTGGCAGAGCAAAGCTGATGACTACTCGATAGTTCAGTGTGCCATGCTTTACGGCTTAGAATCGGGACTTCAACGACGTTTTGAACGTCATGGAGCATATGAGATGTTCCATGAGTTGAAGTTAATATTTCAAGCAAATGACCGGATTGAGAGATATGAAGTCTCCAATAAGTTCTATAGCTGCAAGATGGAGGAAAACAGTTCTGTCAGTGAGCATATACTCAAAATGTCTGGGTATAATAATCACTTGATTCAATTGGGAGTTAATCTTCCAGATGATTGCGTCATTGACAGAATTCTCCAATCACTGCCACCAAGCTACAAGTGCTTCGTGATGAATTATAATATGCAAGGGATGAATAAGACTATTCCCGAGGTCTTCGCAATGCTGAAAGCTGCGGAGGTAGAAATCAAGAAGGAGCATCAAGTGCTGATGGTCAACAAGACCACTAGTTTCAAGAAAAAGGGCAAAGGAAAGAAGAAGGGGAACTTCAAAAAGAACAGCAAGCAAGTTGCTACTCAAGAGAAGAAACCCAAACCTGGACCTAAGCCTGAAACTGAGTGCTTCTACTGCAAGAAGACTGGTCACTGGAAGCGGAACTGCCCCAAGTATTTGGCGGATAAGAAGGATGGCAAGGTGAACAAAGGTATATATGATATACATGTTATTGATGTGTACCTTACTAATGCTCGCAGTAGCACCTGGGTATTTGATACTGGTTCTGTTGCTAACATTTGACTCGAAACAGGGACTACAGATTAAGAGAAGATTGGCTAAGGACGAGGTGATGATGCACGTGGGAAATGGTTCCAAAGTCGATGCGATCGCGGTCGGCACGCTACCTCTACATCTACCTTCGGGATTAGTATTAGACCTAAATAATTGTTATTTGGTGCCAGCGTTAAGCATGAACATTATATCTGGATCTTGTTTGATGCGAGACGGTTATTCATTTAAATCAGAGAATAATGGTTGTTCTCTTTATATGAGTAATATCTTTTATGGTCATGCACCCTTAAAGAGTGGTCTATTCTTATTAAATCTCGATAGTAGTGACACACATATTCATAATGTTGAAGCCAAAAGATGCAAAGTTGATAATGATAGTGCAACTTATTTGTGGCACTGCCGTTTGGGTCATATCGGTGTAAAGCGCATGAAGAAACTCCATACTGACACTATTGGAATCAGCTACTTTGCCATCTTCCAGCTCTTTGCCGTCAGCTAGCGGATGGCAAAGAAGCTCTTTGCCATCAGCTACCCGAAAGTAGACGGCAAAGAACTGGCTGATGGCATAGAAAGCCTTTGCCATCAGCCAGCTCTTTGCCGTCCGCTAGCTGACGACAAAGAATCTTTGCCGTCCGCTAGCAGACGGCAAAGAGGGACGGGGGGCCCACTGAGGAGCTGGTTAAAAAATACTTAACGTCCCCCTGCTTTGCCGTCCGCCGCAGATGGCAAATATGAAGAAAAGCGGACGGCAAAGGAGGGCGGACAGCAAAGGCTACCCTAACTAACCTAACTAACGGCCGAGCCCCCTCCCCCGCCCGTTACTCATCTCTCTCCCTCGACCTCCTCCGCCCCCCGCCCCCGCCGCCCCCGCCGCCCGGCGCCGCCCCCGCCCTCGCCGCACCCGCCACCGCCCATCGCCGTCCGGCGCCGCCGCCGCTCCCACCCCCTCCCCCCCGCCCCGCCCCCCACCGTCCCGCCGCCCGCGCGCGCCCCCGCCCCTCCCGCCCCCGCCCCCCCGCCCCCCGCCCGGCCATCCCACTGCCCCGGAGCCCCCGCCCCCCACCCACCCACCACCCCGGCGCCAGCGTCGCCCCCTGCTCCGGTGAGTTTTTTTTTCTGTTTTTCTTTTTTTTGCTGTTTAATTCTTGTTTAATTGTTAGTGTTAGTGTTAGTGTTAGATTTAGTGTTAGAAAAGAAGAAAATTTAGTGTTAGTGTTAGAAAAAAGAATATGTAGAAGAAAAGAAGAAGAAGTGGAAAAAAGATGAAAAAGAAGAGAAGAAAAGAAGTAGAAAAAAGATGAAAGAGAAGAAGAAGAAAAGAAGTAGAACAAGTAGAAGAAGTAGAAGAAGAAGAATAGAAGAAAAGAAAAGTAGTAAAAGAAGTAGAAAAAAGATGAAAAAAGAAGAAGAAGAAGAAAGGAAAGAAGAAGAAAGGAAAGAAGAAGAAGAAGAAGAAGAAGAAGAAGAAGAAGAAAGGAAAGAAGAAGAAGGATAGAAGAAGAAGAAGAAACGAAAGAAGAAGAAAAAAGAAGAAGAGAAGGAAAGAACAAGAAGGATAGAAGGAAACACCCCGACCACTGACCCCGACACCACACCCCGACACCTGACCCCGACACCCTGACCCCAACACCCCGACCTCGACACCACACCCCGACACACAGACCACGACACCACACCCCGACACCCCGACCCCGACATGACACCCTAACCCCGAAACAGCACCCCGACACCGACATGACACCCCGACCCCCTAAACCTCCCGAAAAGGTGCTCTTTGGCCTTCCAGAGGCCGACGGGGTTATATATTTGTGAATTATTAATTAGGTCATATATTTTTCGATTTTGTTATGAAAAACATCATATATAATTGTGTTGATCGGGTAGATTTAAATGTGCAGTTGTTTCATCGCTGTGAGGTTTGGTGTTCGACGACCGCGCCGTGCATTTGACGAGCTCTGCCCCTTCGTTCGTGGGTGAGCACAAATGACATGTCCTTCTCCCCCATTAATTATTTGCACAAATGACATGAAACTTGATAGCTAGCTATATATGTGTCTTGAATCATCAGTATGCGTAAATAATATGTGTCTCCCGTTCGAAAGCGTCATAGTTATAAATATGCATGCATTTGCATATTTATAACCTTGATTCTTTCGAATTGTCCAACGCTATCCACGGACAGCCCGAGTATGTGTAGATTGGGTTCGTTTTCCCATATGCTTTGCTCCAGATCCGACGCATAAATTTCGTCAGTGCCTCCCCTGTTGTTCTCCGGGTACACATCCTCTCTGTTTATTGCAGAGACGTGTATCAGGAGAACAGTGGGGAGGTGCTACCAAAATTTTGCGTCGGATCCGGAGCATAGCATATGGGAAAATGAACCCAATCTACACATACTCGGTTGGGATTAGGACCTATCATTACCTATTAGAGTGTAGGTTGCACGGACGTAATAAAATTGACAAAGTAGATCAACTGATGAATATATACATGGTGAATTACATATATAATTGTTGTGTGTCCAGTAGCTCTGAAAGTCAAGATGAGTGACCGTGCTTGGATGTATACCGGTCACACTGGTCAGAACAAATGGAGCGCTGAATGGTTCACAAAAACTAAGGGGTTTGTGCAAGCCGCATTTGCAAATGGCCAAAAGAAAACCTGGTGCCCCTGTTTCCGGTGCGGCAATTGGGAAAAGAAGACAGAGGCTGAAATGGGCAAACACCTGCAGAAGAGTGGTTTTACGCCCGATTATACGGTGTGGACATTTCATGGTGAGTCTGCCCAACGTGACCGAGCTGAGGTGGATCGTCGTCGCATTGACGAGCATGGTACCGGGATGGAAAACATGGTGCAAGGCTATGATGATGCTCGGGATTCGGACGAGGAGATGGAGGAATCTGCAAAGGCCTTCAATGAAATGTTGGAGTCTTCGAAACGTCCGCTCCACGAGCACATTGAGCTTTTTCAGTTGGATGCCATCTCACAAGTAATGGCTCTGAAGGCTCAGTTCAACTTGGGCAGAGAATGCTATGATGCAATTATGACAGTATTTGGATGCTTTCTACCCAAAGGCCATGTAATGCCTGCAAACCTGTACCAGTCGGACAAAATCCTCCGTGCACTGAAGATGCCCTATGAGAAGATACATGCCTGTGAGAAAGGATGTGCCTTATTTAGGCTTGACTATGCGTACTTGAACTATTGTCCCATTTGCAAGTCTTCCAGGTATATTGTGGTAGACAACGGTATGGGTGAGAAGACACAGACCAAAATCCCCGTTAGTGTTCTTCGGTATATGCCAATCGTACCAAGACTTCAACGTCTTTTCATGGTCGAAGAGACGGCCAGACAGATGACATGGCACAAAACAGGCAAAAGAACCGAACTAGATGCAGATGGGAATCTGATGATGGTACACACATCGGATGGTGTTGCGTGGAAAAAGTTTGATGAATTACATGCTGACAAAGCGGCAGATCCGAGGCATCCTCGAGTCGGCATCAGCACGGATGGTTTCAGTGTGTTTGGTATGACGGCAACCCAATACAGTTGTTGGCCCATATTTGTCTTTCCACTCAATCTCCCCCCCGGACAGATTATGCAAAGAAAGAACATTTTCCTGACGTTGATAATTCCAGGGCCCAACTATCGGGGCAAAAATATGAATGTGTACATGCAGCCGCTTAAGGACGAATTGCAAGAAGCCTGGGATAATGGGTTTAAGACATACGACGCCTTTAGCAAACGGAACTTCATAATGCGTGTCTGGTACATGTACTCGACGCATGACTTGCCGGCGTATGCGCTATTCGTTGGCTGGTGTGTGCATGGAAGGTTCCCGTGCCCCACCTGCAAGGGAGCTCTTGAGTTTCGTTGGCTTCAGGCCGGTCGCAAGTTTTCTTGCTTCGACATGCATAGACAGTTCCTGGATCCTCGCCATAAGTTCAGGAAAGACAAGAAGAACTTCATCAGGGGTAGAGTTGTCAAAAACTCTGCACCACCTGCATTGACAGGCCAACAGACCCTGGATCAGTTAAATGCTCTCGAGCCAGATCCAAAACGTCCAGGGTACTTCAAGGGGTATAATACTAAGCACGCATGGACTCACAAAACATGCTTATGGGATCTGCCTTACTTCAAAGACCTCCTTTGCCCACACAACATCGACGTGATGCACACTGAGAAGAATATCGCCGAGGCACTTTTTGGTACATTGTTCAGCATAGATGGGAAGTCAAAGGATAATACTAAGGCTAGAGTCGATCTGGAGGCGCTATGTGATAGGCCGTTACAAAACATGAAAGAACCGAAAGGAAAGCAGAACTGGACGAAGCCAAAGGCATGGTTCAATCTTGGAAGGCCAGCTATGAGGGAAATTCTCTTGTGGGTGCAACAGCAGTTGATGTTCCCTGATGGGTATGCAGCGAATCTAAAGAGGGGAGCGAATCTTGATAAACTGAAGATATTTGGTCTCAAGAGTCATGATTGGCACATATGGATTGAGCGGGTAATGCCGGTGATGTTGCGTGGCTTCATCCCTGAGGATGAATGGCTAGTACTGGCAGAACTCAGCTATTTCTTCCATGTTCTTTGTGCGAAAGAACTATCGCCTGGCGTGCTAGAAGAAATGGAAGAGTTGGCGCCGGAGTTGATCTGCAAGTTAGAGAAGATCTTTCCACCGGGCTTCTTTAATCCAATGCAGCATTTGATTTTGCATCTCCCGACCAAGGCAAGATTGGGGGGGGGGCGTGCAAAATCTTTGGTGCTACCCAACTGAGAGGATGCAGAAGACGCTTCGATAAAAATGTAAAAATAAACGTAGAATTGAAGCATCGATGGCTGAGGCATTCATCACAGAGGAGGCGGCAAACTTCGTAATAGCGCACTACGAAGCCAAAAATCGTCATTTGCATAATCCGAAGCCTCGGTACAATGCTGACGAGCCTAAAAAGGGTGGATCCAACCTCAGCCTATTCAAAGGGAATCTCGCACCAGCTAGTGTTTCACATCCAGTATCTTTGGATAACGAAGAATGGCGGACCATTTCGTTGTATATCTTCAACAACCTGATAGAAGTGCGGCCGTACATCGAGTAAGTTCTCGGTACATTGTTTCGCAACTTCTATTTCCTTTGAACTACTCTTATTCCTGGATATGTCATACAATCGATACGTCGCCATATTCTCGTATGGAGCGGAGATCCAAAAGGATTCCATCGAAGAGTATGAGCTTCTCGCAAAGCAAGGAGGTGGCTATCCCGGTTTCATCTCTTGGTTCAAACAAACGGTAATTTCTATTAGACAATTTCATTTCATTCGCTAATTTGTGCATAATGCAACAATCCTTTCATATTAAACTTGTAGGCTAATTCAGAGTCTATGGACGCCGAATTGAGACAAGTCGCTAATGGTTTTGACTATAAGGTCCGTTCATTTGACAAGTACGACATCAACGGGTATCGCTTTCGTACCTATGGCAAAGAGCTATCTATGGCCGACCGAAAGTCTACAAATTGTTGTGTATCTACTATCGGCGAAGGAGGTACCGAGTATTATGGGAGAGTTGAAGCAATTTATGAACTTCTGTTTTATGGTGAAAACCCACCGAATGTCGTAGTCTTCAAATGTTATTGGTTTCAGCCGAAGGAGACTAGAAGGACTCATGAACATATAGGGCTAGTTGAAATCAACCAAAGCACTCATTTAGATGTTCCTGATGTCTATATTATGGCTCAACAGGCGACCCAAGTATTCTATCTACCGTGGGCCTGCCAAACTAATCCAAATCTGAAAGGTTGGGATGTCGTTTATGAAGTGCCACCACGTGCTAGACTTTCTCCCCCAAAGGAAGAGGATTATGAACCTCACATTAACCCAGACACGTATGAAGGAGAATTCTTCCAAGAGACACGTCTTTCCAAAAAGCGTTTCAAGAACCGCTATACTTCACCCCAAAACATTGAAGTAGACAGCGACAATGAATCCGACATCACCCCAGAGGAGGAACAAGAAGAGCCGGAACAATAAGAGGTTACTGCTGCGGATGACCTGTCAATGCTTGACCGATTACGTCAAGGTGGCCTTGCACATGTTGATGCCAATGAACCCTATGAGCCCATCATTGATTATAGTGATGATGATGATTATGCATTTATTGATGATACTGATCGAGATTATTAGTAGTGTCAGGTATTCAATTTTTTTATGTTGTACTTGATGATGATACACTTAAGTGATATACATATTATTATTCATGTCGGTACTTTTTTATGTTGTACTAATTTCGTTTATTCTTTGTCATGGCAGGTGTTGAAAGATGGTGGGCGCTGGTCGGGAGCGCGCCGAGGCCCCTTCTTCGTCGGCGCGTGGTGCGAGGTCTTCCATTCCACATGCACCTCTCCGCTGAGCGTTGCTGGACAGTATGGCGACACCGCCGGGCCCTTCTTCATCGACCGCGGTGCCCAGCAGGGGACAAGGTAAGAAGAAGAGAGGAGGTGGAGCACGTGGTCGCGGGAGAGGAGGTAGGGTGACTCTTACGGCGCCTTCCTCGCCACCGCCCCCAGCTGTTTCACCCGAGCACGTGACTGCTAGGGTGGACTCGTCTGAGGAGGAGGCTGCACGGACTCCGGTCCACGAGCCTCCGGTCCACGAGTCTTCGGCCCACGAGCCTCGGGTCGACGGGCCTTTGGCCCATGAGACATGGGCCCACGAGACCCAGGAGGAGCACATGTCTGGATGGGGTACCTGGTCGGGTCAGCCTGAGCATAGCGGGGAGCCGAGTGGCCAATGCTGATGATGGCGGGGAGCCGACTGATGAGGAGGGGGAGGAGGGGGGCAACGTCTACCAGCGTGGTGCTACACGGCTCCCGTCCGTGCCGGTGACCCGCGAGCAGAGGTGGTTGATTTTCCCTGATGGGGAGAGGTACGTAAGTGCATTTAATATTTTTGTACCTTCTGCATTCACATTTCTTCAAATAACTAATGCGTTGGCCTTGTCATGCTGCAGGGGTTGGGACCACCATCATAGTGTCCGCCGGCCCAACTCCGTCCTTGTAGTTCTTTGCCGGGAAAACTTCCCGGGGTTTGTCACGTTGCCTGGTGAGGGTCGGCTTCCAGAGCTTGGATTGAGCTGGGAGCACTACGTGGCTGCCCTGGCCCCGCCGGATGAGATTATCGACGGTGTCGTGTGCGACACGAGGGCAGACATGGTGATCAGAAAGTTCTGGGTAATTTCTCCTTTACACATTTAAAAATTTTCAACTAGCTAGTTATTAATTGTACTAATCAATATTGTCTCATTTGATTGCAGACATTCTACAGGTGTGAGGAGGGATACGAGGAGGACGCGACACATGTTATCGAGAACGTCTACAAGCGCCTACTCCAGAACTTACGGCACGAGGTTCGGGTGCAGGCTGTTCGAGACTACTACGCCTTGCGTGGTATCAAGAAGACCAAGCCAGCGTGCCGCGATAAGTTCCTGAGTAAGGAGCAGTACATGAAGGTAATTCTTAAGGCCTTCTCTACTTAAGTTCCTTCATTTAGTAATTCTTAGCCGTAGCGCTCAAGTTTCTATTTGCTAACTTAGGCGCCTCCGAGATGGTGTGCGGATTGGATGGATTGTTGGGAGGTGTTGGTCGATGAGTGGTGCTCAAAACAATGGCTAGCCCTCCACAACGAGGCCAAGGACAAACGTGCCCAAATGGAAGGTGTGCCACACCATCAAGGCAGCTCCAACTTATATCAGTTCGGGCGCAACTGGGTATGTGGTTTGCTTCATGATTCATGCAATTCATTCATCATGCTAGCTTGAGCCCTTTAATTACTAATTTTCATTGTTTCTCTCTTTCAGGCACGCTACAATAAGGCGGATAAGGTGCCAGAGGTGTACGACCTGTATGCCATGGCCCACACTGCCTCTTTCAAGGAAGTCAAGGCTTTCTCTTAGTCTGACCTCGATGATGCAAACAACTTCACCAACATCTCCTCCCACAACAAGCTCGTGAGATATAGAGATGAGGGGAAGGCGAGGAAAGGGGAGGACTTTAACCCGACCCAGGGTCCCATTGATCCAGAGCTGGTGATGATATCTGGTGGCGGGAGGTCCCATGGCTCCATAGCCATTGGAGATGGACTTATCCGTTGTCCTAGCACTCTCCCGGAGATCAAGGCGCGCCAGTCGAGCTCCGCTCCTGAGATAAGGCCTCGTGAACGGCCAGTGCAACTCACCATCAAGGTTAGTGATACGTACTCAGTTATCTTTCTCCATTACATTGTGTGCGCTTCCATCAGTGATTACAAATGGTCATGTGAGTGGTGTTGCAGGCTGCTATACAGAGTGAGAGAGATAGAACGGAGAAACTTCTGGCGGAGGTGGCGGAGAGGCAGCGGGAGTTGGAGGAGAGGACGACAAAGATGATGGAGGAGGAGAGGGCACGGAATGACATGCAGGCAAGGGCCATGTACGAGCTCCTTGTGGTAAGTTTCTTCTGCAGATTAGCCAAAACATTCATGTAGTGTTTGTCTCATTACTAACTAGTATGACTGAGTCGTCAAAACCAAATGTGCAGTCTGTGTGCAAGAAGACAGGTCAGACCGCTCCGCCGATGCCAGTGATTGCTCCTGGGACCATGGTGAGTTTTATTTGAATGGACATTACTTGCTAGTCTTAACATTTGAGTGTCATCATGCTAACAAGACATTGGAAATGATCTTTGGTGCAGCGTAACTCCAGACAAGCATCGCACGATCCTTCTCCAGCTTCCGACACGAGCCACCCCGCTCCTACACCTCCTGGATCTTGGTAAGTTTATCTAGTGTTTTGCTTAACACATGCATAAAGACCTAGACTTAGCTTTATTTCCTCCAATGCTTACCATAATGACCTAGACTTAGCTTCTTCTCCTCCAAAATGACTTAATAAGCTTACTGACCTCCAAAACCATCCATTTTACCTAAGTTAGCTCTAAAACGATCTATACTTAGCTTACTTATGTCAAAAATCGCATAATTAGCTTAGTTAGCTCATAGACGATCCATTTTACCTAAGTTAGCTCTAAAATGACCCATTTTACCTAGGTTAGCTTATAAATGATCCAGTTCATCCAAGTGAGCTCAAAAATGACCCATTTTACCTAGATTAGCTCCTAAATGATCCATTTTACCTACGTTAGCTTTAAAATGACCCATTTCACCTAGGTTAATTCCAAAATGACCCATCTTACCAAGGTTATCTCATAAACGATCCATTTCAACTAATTTAGCTCATAAACGATCCATTTCACCAAGTTAGCTAAAAAACGATCCATTTCACCTAAATTAGCTCTTAAATGATCCATTTCACCTAAGTTAGCTCAAAAAGATCCATTTCAACTAAATTAGCTCATAAACGATCCATTTCACCTAAGTTAGCTCAAAAACGATCCATTTCAACTAAGTTAGCTCATAAATGATCCATTTCACCTAAGTTAGCTAAAAAACGATCCATTTTACCTTAGTTACCTCAAAAACGATCCATTTGACCTTAGTTAGCTCATAAACGTCCCATTTCAACTAAGTTAGCTCATAAATGATCCATTTCACCTTAGCTAGCTCATAAATGACCCATTTCAACTTAGTTAGCTCATATATGATCCATTTCACATAAGTTAGCTCATAAATGACATACTCTTCTTGTTCTAGTCTTCTTCTTGTTCTACTCTTCTTGTTCAAGTCTTCTTCTTGTTCTACTCTTCTTCTTGTTCTACTCTTCTTGTTCTAACTTTCTTATTTTTCATTTTGCAGATTTCATTCACTTGACGAAAGCTTGCATAGATGGAGTTCTCCTTATCCCTTTCTCTGTTTCTTTTGTATCGTTGAACTATGCATGTATCGTTGGATGAAACTATTGTAATATATATGGTTGGATGCCTCTATGTTGAACTTGTTATGTATGATGGAACTATGCATGTAATATATATGGTTGGATGATGAAGTTATGTGTTGGATATCTTATATGTTTGCTCTGTAATGGCCTTTTGAAATATATCTATATATGTCATATATATTTGTGATGAAAATTGTTGGATTTAATAAAAAACAGATAAAAGAGCCAATATGCAGGCTCTTTGCCGTCTGCCACCGACGGCAATGGGCTCTTTGCCGTCTGCCGCGGACGGCAAAGAAGACACGTGGCATCCAGCTGTGCTTCCTGGGAGCTGACCCATTTGGTCAGTTTGCCTATAGTGGCAGACGGCGAAGACTTTGCCATCAGTGGCAGACGGCAAAGAACCTGCCATGTAGTGATGTGTAGATGACATCATACGGCGGACGGCAAAGACACTAGAAATTTTGCCGTCAGCGGCGGACGACAAAGGCCTGCCGTTAGCCACTTAACGTACTGACAGCGCAATTATTGCCGTCCGCTCTCTTTGCCGTCCGCCGCAGACGGCAAAGGGCCTTTGCCGTCAGCCGCCAGGAAGCATACGGCAAAGTAGCTGTTTACCATAGCCTACTTTGCCGGAGCTTTTGCCATCCGCGGCTGACGGCAAAGGCCTTTGCCGTCCGCCGTTCATGCCTTTGCCGTCTGCCGTGGCAGACGGCAAAATAGCTGATTCCCATAGTGTGATGGACTTTTGGAACCACTTGATTATGAATCACTTGGTACTTGCGAACCGTGCCTTATGGGTAAGATGACAAAAACACCGTTCTCCGGCACTATGGAGAGAGCAACAGATTTATTGGAAATCATACATAGATGTATGTGGTCCGATGAATGTTGAGGCTCGTGGCGGATATCGTTATTTTCTCACCTTCACAGATGACTTAAGCAGATATGGGTATATCTACTTAATGAAACATAAGTCTGAAACGTTTGAAAAGTTCAAAGAATTTCAGAGTGAAGTTGAAAATCATCGTAACAAGAAAATAAAATTCCTATGATCTGATCGTGGAGGAGAATATTTGAGTTACGAGTTTGGCGTACATTTGAAACAATGCGGAATAGTTTTGCAACTCACGCCACCCGGAACACCACAGCGTAATGGTGTGTCTGAACGTCGTAATCGTACTTTACTAGATATGGTGCGATCTATGATGTCTCTTACTGATTTACCGCTATCGTTTTGGGGATATGCTCTAGAGACGGCCGCATTCATGTTAAATAGGTCACCATCAAAATCCATTGAGATGACACCTTATGAACTGTGGTTTGGCAAGAAACCAAAGTTGTCGTTTCTGAAAGTTTGGGGCTGCGATGCTTATGTGAAAAAGCTTCAACCTGATAAGCTCGAACCCAAATCAGAGAAATGTGTCTTCATAGGATATCCAAAGGAAACTATTGGACACACCTTCTATCACAGATCCGAAGGCAAGACTTTTGTTGCTAAATTAGGAAACTTTCTAGAGAAGGAGTTTCTCTTGAAAGAAGTGAGTGGGAGGAAAGTAGAACATGACGAGGTAACTATACCTGCTCCCTTATTGGAAAGTAGTACATCACAGAAACCAGTTTCTATGACACCTACACCAATCAGTGAGGAAGCTAATGATGATGATCATGAAACTTCAGAACAAGATACTACTGAACCTCATAGATCAACCAGAGTAAGATCCGCACCAGAGTGGTACTGTAATCCTGTTCTGGAAGTCATACTACTAGATCATGATGAACCTACGAACTATGAAGAAGCGATGGTGTTCCCAAATTCCGCAAAATGGCTTGATGCCATGAAATCTGAGATGGGATCCATGTATGAGAACAAAGTATGGACTTTGGTTCACTTGCCCAATGATCGGCAAGCAATTGAGAATAAATGGATCTTCAAGAAGAAGACTGACGCTGACGGTAATATTACTGTCTACAAAGCTCGACTTGTCGCAAAAGGTTTTCGACAAGTTCAAGGAATTGACTATGATGAGACCTTCTCACCCGTAGCGATGCTTAAGTCTGTCCGAATCATGTTAGCAATTGCCGCATTTTATAATTATGAAATTTGGCAGATGGATGTCAAAACTGCATTCCTGAATGGATTTCTGGAAGAAGAGTTGTATATGATGCAACCGGAAGGTTTTGTCGATCCAAAGGGAGCTAACAAAGTATGAAAGCTCCAGCGATCCATTTATGGACTGGTGCAAGCTTCTCGGAGTTGGAATAAACGCTTTGATAGTGTGATCAAAGCATTTGGTTTTGTACAGTCTTTTGGAGAAGCCTGTATTTACAAGAAAGTGAGTGGGAGCTCTGTAGCATTTCTGATATTATATGTAGATGACATATTACTAATCAGAAATGATATAGAATTTCTGAATAGCATAAAGGGATACTTGAATAAGAGTTTTTCAATGAAAGACCTCGGTGAAGCTGCTTACATATTGGGCATTAAGATCTATAAAGATAGATCAAGACGCTTAATTGGACTTTCACAAAGCACATACCTTGACAAAATTTTGAAGAAGTTCAAAATGGATCAAGCAAAGAAAGGATTCTTGCCTATGTTACAAGGTGTGAAATTGAGTAAGACTCAATGCCCAACCAATGCAGAAGATATAGAGAAAATGAAAGATGTTCCCTATGCTTCAGCCATAGGCTCTATCATGTATGCAATGCTGTGTACCAGACCTGATGTGTGTCTTGCTATAAGTCTAGCAGGGAGGTACCAAAGTAATCCAGGAGTGGATCACTGGACAGCGGTCAAGAACATCCTGAAATACCTGAAAAGGACAAGGATATGTTTCTCATATATGGAGGTGACAAAGAGCTCATAGTAAATGGTTACGTTGATGCAAGCTTTGACACTGATCCGGACGATTCTAAATCGCAAACCGGATACGTGTTTACATTAAACGGTGGAGCTGTCAGTTGCTGCAGTTCCAAACAAAGCATTGTGGCGGGATCTACATGTGAAGCGGAGTACATAGCTGCTTCGGAAGCAGCAAACGAAGGAGTCTGGATGAAGGAGTTCATATCCGATCTAGGTGTCATACCTAGTGCAGCGGGTCCAATGAAAATTGTTTGTGACAATACTGGTGCAATTGCCTTGGCAAAGGAATCCAGATTTCACAAGAACCAAGCACATCAAGAGACGCTTCAATTCCATCCGGGATCTAGTCCAGGTGGGAGACATAGAGATTTGCAAGATACATACGGATCTGAATGTTGCAGACCCGTTGAATAAGCCTCTTCCATGAGCAAAACATGATCAGCACCAAAGCTCCATGGGTGTTAGAATCATTACTGTGTAATCTAGATTATTGACTCTAGTGCAAGTGGGAGACTGAAGGAAATATGCCCTAGAGGCAATAATAATGTTATTATTTTATTTCCTTATATCATGATAAATGTTTATTATTCATGCTAGAATTGTATTATCCGGAAACATAATACTTGTGTGAATACATAGACAAACTAAACGTCACTAGTATGCCTCTACTTGACTAGCTCGTTGATCAAAGATGGTTATGTTTCCTAACCATAGGCATGTGTTGTCATTTGATTAACGGGATCACATTATTAGGAGAATGATGTGATTGACATGACCCATTCCATTAGCTTAGCACCCGATCGTTTAGTATGTTGCTATTGCTTTCTTCATGACTTATACATGTTCCTATGACTATGAGATTATGCAACTTCCGTTTGCTGGAGGAACACTTTGTGTGCCACCAAACGTCACAACATAACTGGGTGATTATAAAGGAGCTCTACAGGTGTCTCCAAAGGTAAGTGTTGGGTTGGCATATTTCGAGATTAGGATTTGTCACTCTGATTGTCGGAGAGGTATCTCTGGGCCCTCTCGGTAATGCACATCACATAAGCCTTGCAAGCATTACAACTAATGAGTTAGTTGTGAGATGATGTATTACGAAACGAGTAAAGAGACTTGCCGACAACGAGATTGAACTAGGTATTGAGATACCGACGATCGAATCTCGGGCAAGTAACATACCGATGACAAAGGGAACAACGTATGTTGTTATGTGGTCTGACCGATAAAGATCTTCGTAGAATATGTAGGAGCCAATATGAGCATCCAGGTTCCGCTATTGGTTATTGACCGGAGACATGTCTCGGTCATGTCTACATTGTTCTCGAACCCGTAGGGTCCGCACGTTTCGATGACAGTTATATTATGAGTTTATGAGTTTTGATGTACTGAAGTTAGTTCGGAGTCCCGGATGTGATCACGGACATAACGAGGAGTCTCGAAATGGTCGAGACATAAAGATTGATATATTGGACGACTATATTCGGACACCGGAAGTGTTCCGGGTGATTTCGGAGAAAACCGGAGTACCGGAGGGTTACCGGAACCCCCCAGGAGAAGTAATGGGCCATATGGGCCTTAGTGGAGAGAGAGAAGGGCAGCCAGGGTGGGCCGCGCGCCTCCTCCCCCTGGTCCGAATTGGACTAGGAGAGGGGGGGGGCGGCGCCCCCCTTTCCTTCTCCCTCCCCACTTCCTTCCCCCTCCTAGTAGGAGTCCTACTCCTACTAGGAGGAGGACTCCTCCTTGGCGCGCCTATAGGGCCGGCCGGCCTCCTCCCCTTGCTCCTTTATATACGGGGGCAGGGGGCACCGCTAGACACACAAGTTGATCCACGTGATCATTTTCTTAGCCGTGTGCGGTGCCCCCTTCCACCATAATCCTCGATAATATTGTAGCGGTGCTTAGGCGAAGCCCTGCGATGGTAGAACATCAAGATCGTCACCACGCCGTCGTGCTGACGGAACTCTTCCCCGACACTTTGCTGGATCGGAGTCGGGGGATCGTCATCGAGCTGAACGTGTGCTAAAACTCGGAGGTGCCGTAGTTTCGGTGCTTGATCGGTCGGGCCGTGAAGACGTACGACTACATCAACCGCGTTGTGCTAACGCTTCCGCTGTCGGTCTACAAGGGTACGTAGATCACACTCTCCCCTCTCGTTGCTATGCATCACCATGATCTTGCGTGTGCGTAGGAATTTTTTTGAAATTACTACGTTACCCAACACTATCGACTTGTTCATGGATGGCGCAACTGGCTCCAAATTGAGGCTCGGAGCGGTTGCCGGTGCGATCTCCTGAATATGGTCCGATGGTAGAGCTAAATCATACTTATCTTGACCGCGTGGCGCACAAGGTAGGGGCTCGAATCCGTCAAAGATCAAGTCTCCACGGATATCGGCCATGTAATTTAAGCTTCCAAACCTGACCTGGTGGCCAGGGGCATAACTTTCGATCTGCTCCAGATGGCCAAGCGAGTTGGCCCGCAGTGCGAAGCCGCCGAACACAAAGATCTGTCCGGGGAGAAAAGTCTCACCCCAGACTGCATCGCTATCAATGATAGTATGAGCCATCAAGCCAAACGGCGACGACACAGAGGAACTCTAAATGAAAGCACCAATGTCGGTGTCAAAACCGGCGGATCTCGGGTAGGGGGTCCCGAACTGTGTATCTAAGGTGGATGGTAACAGGAGGCAGGGGACACGATGTTTTACCCTGGTTCGGGCCCTCTTGATGGAGGTAAAACCCTACGTCCTGCTTGATTTATTCTTGATGATATGAGTATTACAAGAGTTGATCTACCACGAGATCGGAGAGGCTAAACCCTAGAAGCTAGCCTATGGTATGATTGTATGTTGTCCTACGGACTAAAACCCTCCGGTTTATATAGACACTGGAGGGGGCTAGGGTTACACAAGGTCAGTTACAAAGGAGGAGATATACATATCCGTATTTCCTAGCTTGCCTTCCACGCCAAGTAGAGTCCCATCTAGACACGAGACGAAGCCTTCAATCTTGTATCTTCATACTCCAACAGTCCGTCCAAAGGATATAGTCCGGCTGTCCGGAGAACCCCTAATCCAGGACTCCCTCAGCGGACCACTAGACGTCGAACCCCAATCTCACATCATGCATCTGTAGGAAAGATATCCTAGGAGCTACTTGAATTCCCACTTATAAACTCCCGAAACTTTCTGGTTATGCAATCAGGTGTTGGGGATACAGGGGAAGCATAATATCTCACCCAAAACTAGCAAATCCTACATCCAGCTGTATCCATCCTTCAACACATAACCAAGAAACCTTCAGAAATCATTTACCTCAACCTTTGAAAAACATCCATTATACGAGTTATGGCAACACTCCCGAACTCCCGCCCCAGTACTGGGTGGCGTCGAGGTTATCTCACCAACAACTGCATAAAAGAGATTTTCAATGTCGGCGAACTCAGGTATTCTAGAACTGCAACGATAAAATTGTGACGACAACACCTCGAAGCTCAACTCCCCGGGACACTGCCACAACCCCTAAATGTCAGGAGGCACCAAGAACAATGTTCTCGTCACAAAACCATCGGAACAATTCCAAGATACCCGCGTGATCCTAAAAAAATTCGTTAAATTTGAGGAGAGAAGAGTCAAAACTCTATGTCAGGAGACCTCACCAGAGCGACGAAGGGACTGAGGAGTAAAAAGAATCCTACTCTCCGATATATATATAATCCTAAGACTCAAAACATTTTGTTCTAGACTCAGCAACGTCAGCGATTCGATCAAGCAAGGGGCTTCTAAGTCGGGGAAGGCTCTGATACCAACTTGAAACACCCACGATCCGGCTATATCTCCCACGTGTCGGAGCACGACTTAGAGGCATAGCCGCATAGTAGGCATGTCGCAAGAGGGGTAATATTTACACATCCCATGTACTGAATATGAAAGGGATAAAGAGTTGGCTTACAGTCGCCACTTCACACAATACATGAATATAGCATTACATCATCCAGAATACAATCAAGGTCCGACTACGGAACCAAACATAAATAAAGACAACCCCAAATGCTAGATCCCCGATTGTCCCGACTGGGCTCCACTACTGATCAACTGGAAAAACAACACAACGAACACGATCTTCATCGGGCTCCCACTTGAGCTCAGTTGTGTCACCTGCACTGGTATCATCGGCACCTGCAACTGTTTGGAAGTATCTGTGAGTCACGAGGACTCAACAATCTCACACCCTCGCGATCAAGACTATTTAAGCTTATGCGTAGGAAAGGTAGTGAGGTGGAGCTGCCGCAAACACTAGCATATATGGTGGCTAACTTACGCAAATGAGAACGAGAAGAGAAGCAAAGCATGGTCGTGAACTAGAAGTGATCAAGAAGTGATCCTGAAAATACTTACGTTCAAACATAACTCCAAAGCCGTGTTCAATTCCCGGACCCCGCCGAGAAGAGACCATCACGGCTATACACGTGGTTGATGCATTTTAATTAAGTTAAGTGTCAAGTTTTCTACAACTGGACATTAACAAATTCCCATCTGCCCATAACCGCGGGCACGGCTTTTGAAAGTTCAAAACCCTGCAGGGGTGTCCCAACTTAGCCCATCACAAGCTCTCACGTTCAACGAAGGATATTCCTTCTCCTAGGAAGACCCGATCAGACTCGGAATCCCGGTTACAAGACATTTCGACAATGGTAAAACAAGACCAGCAAAGCCGCCCAAATGTGCCGACAAATCTCGATAGGAGCTGCACATATCTCTTTCTCAGGGCACACCGGATGAGCCAGACGTCGGGTTGGCATAGACCCTGGTTGCCCAGGGGGCGCCGGACATCGCTCAGGTTGGACCAACACTTAGAGAAGCACTGGCCCGGGGGGCTAAAATAAAGATGACCCTCAGGAGCGCGACTCCCATGGGAAAAGGTAGGTGGTGGTGAGGCAAATGGTAAAACCAAGGTTGGGCCTTGCTGGAGGAGTTTTATCCAAAGTGAACTGTCAAGGGGTTTCCATAACACCCAACCGCGTAAGGAACACAAAATCAGGGAACATAACACCGGTATGACGGAAACTAGGGCGGCAAGAGTGGAACAAAACACCAGGCATAAGGTCGAGCCTTCCACCCTTTACCAAGAATATAGATGCATTAGTTAACATAAAAGATATTGTGATATCCCAACATAACCATGTTCCAACATGGAACAAACTTCAACTTCACCTGCAACTAACAACGCTATAAGAGGGGCTGAGCAAAAGCGGTAACATAGCCAAACAAGGGTTTTCTAGGAAAAGGTGGGTTAGGGGCTTGACATGGCAATATGGGAGGCATGATAAAGCAAGTGGTAGGTATCGCGGCATAGCAATAGAGCGAGCAACTAGCAAGCAAATATAGAAGTGATTTCGAGGGTATGGTCATCTTGCCTGAAATCCCGCAAGGAAGAAGAACGAGTCCATGAAGAAGACAAACAGACATAGTCGAACGAATCCTCACAACTCCGGAACGAAATTGAAGCTAACGAGAGAAGCAAACTGGAAAGAAGCAAGCAACATAGTAAACAATCAACTCATAAACATGGCATGATGCACAACCAAGTATGATGCATGTCCGGTTTTAAAAATGTATGGCATGGCAAAGTGCACAAACAATACTACAAATTAAGTGGAGCTCAATATGCAACGAGTTGCATATTGACAAAACACCACAACAATTATTTAGTTCTCTCCTGTTTAAGTACTCAACAACATTAAATGTTTGTTAGCATGGCAAGGGGTGAAGCAAATGAAAACTACCTAACTAGGCAAGTTTAAATCAGGCCCGAACAACAAACAACAAGTCCGGAAAAACCCTCATGTGCATATTTTAGGTTTGGTACTGCTCTGCCCCAAACCATATTTTAGAGTTGTTAAACATGCAAAGTAAAGTCACCAAGATAATCTATGAATTTTTCTACCCCATTTACATATAAAGTTTATTTAAAAAGGAGCTACGATTATTTAGTTATGAATTAAAACATTTTAGCAAGTTATTTCAGAAAATTTAAACAAACAACATTTTAAACATTTCAAACATGCATGAAAGTAGGAAATTATTAATCTACACAAAATTCTAAGCAACTTTCATATATTAAGTTTTTACATGTGATGCACGGTTGATGAGTTATTAAATGCATGATCTAGAGGGGCTTTTCTACAAAACTATAATACACTGGATAATAGATAAATTCGCAGATCTGGAAAAAACTACACAGGCCGAAACTAACACTGGAGCAGGCCCAACAGAAGAAAAAACAAAGGGGCGCTGGGGGTTTCTTGTTGGGGAACGTAGCAGAATTTTAAAATTTTCTACGCATCACCAAGATCAATCTATGGAGTCATCTAGCAACGAGGGAGAGAGGAGTGCATCTACATACCCTTGTAGATCACGAGCGGAAGCGTTCAAGAGAACGGGTTTGATGGAGTCGTACTCGACGTGATCCAAATCACCGAAGATCCTAGCGCAGAACGGACGGCACCTCCGCGTTCAACACACGTACGGAGAGAGGACGTCTCCCGCGCCTTGGTCCAGCAAGGACGAGGGAGAGGTTGAGGAAGAGGGCTCCAACAGCAGCACGACGGCATGGTGGTGATGAAGCTGCAGTACTCCGGCAGGGCTTCGCCAAGCTCTTATGGAGGAGGAGAGGTGTTGGGGAGGGGAGGGGCTGCGCCTTGGATGTTGTGTGCAGCCCTCCCCTCACCCCTCTATTTATAGGGGAAGGGGGAAGGGGGCCGACCCACTCTAGATGAGATCTAGAGGGGGGCGGCGGCCAAGGGGAGGGGGGCTTGCCCCCCAAGGAAGGGGGCGCCCCCCTTTAGGGTTTCCCCCAACCCTAGGCGCATGGGCCCTAGGGGGGTGTGGCGCCCTAGCCCACTTGGGCTGATTCCCTTCTCCATACAGCCCATAAGGCCCTCCAGAAGAGGTGGCCCCTCCCGGTGGACCCCCGGAACCCCTCCGATGGCCCCGGTACAATACCGATATGCTCCCGAACCTTTCCGGCGACCGTATGACAACTTCCCATATATAAATCTTTACCTCCGGACCATTCCGGAACTCCTCGTGACGTCCGGGATCTCATCCGGGACTCCGAAAAACATTCGGTAATCACATACAAGTCTTCCTAACAACCCTGGCGTCACCGAACCTTAAGTGTGTAGACCCTACGGGTTCGGGAGACATGCAGACATGACCGAGACGACTCTCCGGTCAATAACCAACAGCGGGATATGGATACCCATGTTGGCTCCCACATGCTCCACGATGATCTCATCGGATGAACCACGATGTCGAGGATTCAATCAATCCATATACAATTCCCTTTGTCAATCGGTACGTTACTTGCCCGAGACTCAATCGTCGGTATCCCAATACCTTGTTCAGTCTCATTAACGGCAAGTCACTTTACTCGTACTGTAATGCATGATCCCGTGATCAACCACTTGATCACATTGAGCTCATTATGATGATGCATTACCGAGTGGGCCCAGAGATACCTCTCCGTCATACGGAGTGACAAATCCCAGTCTCGATTCGTGCCAACCCAACAGACACTTTCGGAGATAACTGTAATGTACCTTTATAGTCACACAATTAAGTTGTGACGTTTGGCACACCCAAGGCACTCCTACGGTGTCCGGGAGTTGCAAAATCTCATGGTCTAAGGAAATGATACTTGACATTCAGAAAAGCTACATCAAACGAACTACACGATCTTTGAGCTATGCTTAGGATTGGGTCTTGTCCATCACATCATTGTCCTAATGATGTGATCCCGTTATCAATGACATCCAATGTCCATAGTCAGGAAACCATGACTATCTTTTGATCAACGAGCTAGTCAACTAGAGGCTCACTAGGGACCTATTGTGGTCTATGTATTCACACATGTATTACGATTTCCGGATAACACAATTATAGCATGAACAATAGACAATTATCATGAACAAAGAAATATAGTAATAACCATTTTATTATTGCCTCTAGGGCATATTTCCAATAGTCTCCCACTTGCACTAGAGTCAATATTCTAGTTACATTGTGATGAATCGAACACCCATGCAGTTCTGGTGTTGATCATGTTTTGCTCTAGGGAGAGGTTTAGTCAACGGATCTGCTACATTCAGGTCCGTATGTACTTTACAAATCTCTATGTCTCCATTTTGAACACTTTCACGAATGGAGTTGAAGTGACGCTTGATATGCCTAGTCTTCCTGTGAAACCTGGGCTCCTTGGCAAGGGCAATAGCTCCAGTGTTGTCACAGAAGAGAGTCATCGGGCCCGACGCATTGGGTATGACTCCTAGGTCGGTAATGAACTCCTTCACCCAGACTGCTTCTTGTGCTACCTCCGAGGCTGCCATGTACTCCGCTTCACATGTAGATCCCGCCACAACGCTTTGCTTGCAACTGCACCAGCTTACTGCCCCACCATTCAATATACACACGTATCCGGTTTGTGACTTAGAGTCATCTAGATCTGTCTCGAAGCTAGCATCGACGTAACCTTTTACGACGAGCTCTTCGTCACCTCCATAAACAAGAAACATTTCCTTGGTCCTTTTCAGGTACTTCAGGATATTCTTGACCGCTGTCTAGTGTTCCATGCCGGGATTACTTTGGTACCTTCCTACCAAACTTACGGCAAGGTTTACATCAGGTCTGGTACACAACATAGCATACATGATAGACCCTATGGCCGAGGCATAGGGGACGACACTCATCTTTTCTCTATCTTCTGTCGTGGTCGGGCATTGAGCCGTGCTCAATCTCGTACCTTGCAATACAGGCAAGAGCCCCTTCTTTGACTGATCCATTTTGAACTTCTTCAATATCTTGTCAAGGTACGTAATCTGTGAAAGACCAATGAGGCGTCTCGATCTATCTCTATAGATCTTGATGCCTAATATATAAGCAGCTCCTCCAAGGTCCTTCATTGAAAAACACTTGTTCAAGTAGGCCTTTATGCTTTCCAAGAATTCGATATCATTTCCCATCAACAGTATGTCATCCACATACAATATGAGAAATGCTACAGAGCTCCCACTCACTTTCTTGTAAATGCAGGCTTCTCCATAAGTTTGCATAAACCCAAACGCTTTGATCATCTCATCAAAACAAATGTTCCAACTCCGAGATGCTTGCACCAGCCCATAAATCGAGCGTTGGAGCTTGCACACCTTGTCAGCATTATTAGGATCGACAAAACCTTCCGGATGCATCACATACAATTCTTCCTTGAGGAAACCATTAAGGAATGCTGTTTTGACGTCCATTTGCCATATCTCATAATCATAGAATGCGGCAATTGCTAACATGATTCAGATGGACTTCAGCTTCGCTACGGGTGAGAAAGTCTCATCGTAGTCAACCCTTTGAACTCGTCGATAACCCTTAGCGACAAGTCAAGCTTTATAGATGGTCACATTACCATCCGCGTATGTCTTCTTCTTAAAGATCCATTTATTTTCTATGGCTCGCCGATCATTGGGCAAGTCAGTCAAAGTCCATACTTCGTTTTCATACATGGATCCTATCTCGGATTTCATGGCTTCCAGCCATTTGTCGGAATCCGGGCCCGCATCGCTTCTTCATAGTTCGAAGGTTCACCGTTGTCTAACAACATGATTTCCAAGACAGGGTTGTCGTACCACTCTGGTGTGGAACGTGTCCTTGTGGACCTACGAAGTTCAGTAGCAACTTGATCTGAAGTTTCATGATCATCATCATCAACTTCCTCTCTAGTTGGTGTAGGCACCTCAGGAACATTTTCTTGAGCTGCGCCACTTACCGGTTCAAGAGGTAATACTTCATCGAGTTCTACCTTCCTCCCACTTATTTCTTTCAAGAGAAACTCTTTCTCTAGAAAGGATCCATTCTTGGCAACGAAGATCTTGCCTTCGGATCTGAGGTAGAAGGTATACCCAACAGTTTCTTTAGGGTATCCTATGAAGACGCATTTTTCCGGTTTGGGTTCGAGCTTTTCAGGTTGAAGTTTCTTGACATAAGCATCGCATCCCCAAACTTTTAGAAACGACAGCTTAGGTTTCTTCCCAAACCATAATTCATATGGTGTCGTCTCAACGGAATTCGACGGAGCCCTATTTAAGGTGAATGCGGCAGTCTCTAAAGCATAGCCCCAAAATGATAGTGGTAAATCGGTAAGAGACATCATAGATCGCACCATATCTAATAGAGTGCGATTACGACGTTCGGACACACCATTACGCTGAGGTGTTCCAGGCGGCGTGAGTTGTGAAACTATTCCACATTTTCTTAAGTGTGTGCCAAATTGATGACTCAAGTATTCTCCCCCACGATCTGATCGCAAGAACTTGATTTTCCTGTCATGTTGATTCTCAACCTCACTCTGAAATTCCTTGAACTTTTCAAAGGTCTCAGACTTGTGTTTCATTAAGTAGACATACCCATATCTACTCAAGTCATCAGTGAGGGTGAGAACATAACGATAGCTGAGCCTCAACACTCATTGGACCGCGCACATCAGTATGTATGATTTCCAATAAGTTGGTTTCTCGCTCCATTGTTCCTGAGAACGGAGTCTTGGTCATTTTACCCATGAGGCATGGTTCGCACGTGTCAAATGATTCATAATCAAGAGACTCTAAAAGTCCATCTGCATGGAGCTTCTTCATGCATTTGACACCTATGTGACCAAGGCGGCAGTGCCACAAGTATGTGGGACTATCATTATCAACCTTACATCTTTTGGTATTCACACTATGAATATGTGTAGCATTACGCTCGAGATTCATTAAGAATAAACCATTCACCATCGGAGCATGACCATAAAACATATCTCTCATATAAATAGAACAACCATTATTCTCGGATTTAAATGAGTAGCCATCTCGTATTAAATGAGATCCTGATACAATGTTCATGCTCAAAGCTGGCACTAAATAACAATTATTGAGGTTTAAAACTAAATCCCGAAGGTAAATGTAGAGGTAGCATGCCGACGGCGATCACATTGAACTTGGAACCATTCCCGACGCGCATCGTCACCTCGTCCTTCGCCAGTCTCCGCTTATTCCGCAGCTCCTGCTTTGAGTTACAAATGTGAGCAACCGCACCGGTATCAAATACCCAGGAGCTACTACGAGTACTGGTAAGGTACACATCAATTACATGTATATCACATATACCTTTTGTGATGCTAGCCTTCTGTCCGCTAAGTATTTGGGGCAGTTCCGCTTCAAGTGACCACTTTCCTTGCAATAAAAAGCACAGTCTCGGGCTTGGTCCATTCTTTGGCTTCTCCCGGCAGCTTCCTTGCCGGGCGCGGCAACTCCCTTGCCGTCCTTCTTGAAGGCTTTTCTTACCCTTCCTTCTTGAACTTAGTGGTTTTATTCACCATCAACACTTGATGTTCCTTTTTGACTTCTACCTCTGCTGATTTCAGCATTGCAAATACTTCAGGAATGGTCTTTTCCATCCCTTGCATATTGAAGTTCATCACAAAGCTCTTGTAGCTCGGTGGAAGCGACTGGAGGATTCTGTCAATGACCGCGTCATCCGGGAGATTAACTCCCAGCTGAGTCAAGCGGTTATGTAACCCAGACATAGTGAGTATGTGCTCACTGACAGAACTATTTTCCTCCATCTTACAGCTGAAGAATTTGTCGGAGACTTCATATCTCTCGACCCGGGCATGAGCTTGAAAAACCATTTTCAGCTCTTCGAACATCTCATATGCTCCGTGTCTCTCAAAACGCTTTTGGAGCCCCGGCTCTAAGCTGTAAAGCATGCCGCACTGAACGAGGGAGTAATCATCGTGCCTGTCTGCCAAGCGTTCATAACGTCTTGTTCTGCAGGGAAGGGTGCGTCACCTAGCGGTGCTTGTAGGACATAATCTTTTCCTTGGCAGCTATGAGGATGATCCTTCAGGTTCCGGACCCAGTCCGTATAGTTGCTGCCATCGCCTTTCAGCTTGGTTTTCTCTAGGAACGCGTTGAAGTTGAGGACAACGTTGGCCATTTGATCTACAAGACATGTTGTATGAAGATTTTAGACTAAGTTCATGATAATTAAGTTCATCTATCATAATTATTCAATGAATTCCCACTAGATAGACATCCCTCAGTCATCTAAGTATAACATGATCCGAGTTAACTAGGCCGTGTCCGATCATCACGTGAGACGGACTAGTCAACATCAGTGAACATCTTCATGTTGATCGTATCTTCTATATGACTCATGCTCGTCCTTTCGGTCTTCTGTGTTCTGAGGCCATGTCTGTACATGCTAGGCTCGTCAAGTCAACCTAAGTGTTTACATGTGTAAATCTGTCTTACACCCGCTGTATGTGAACGTTGGAATCTAACACCCGATCATCACGTGGTGCTTCGAAACAACGAACTGTCGCAACGGTGCACAGTTAGGGGGAACACTTTCTTGAAATTATTATGAGGGATCATCTTATTTACTACCGTCATTCTAAGTAAACAAGATGCAAAAACATGATAAACATCACATGCAATCAAATAATAATAGTGACATGATATGGCCAATATCACATAGCTCCTTTGATCTCCATCTTGGGGCTCCATGATCATCTTGTCACCGGCATGACACCATGATCTCCATCATCATGATCTCCATCATCGTGTCTCCATGAAGTTGCTCGCCAACTATTACTTCTAGTACTATGGCTAACACGTTTAGCAATAAAGTAAAGTAATTTACATGGCGTTTCTCAATGACACGTAGGTCATACAAAAAATAAAGACAACTCCTATGGCTCCTGCCGGTTGTCATACTCATTGACATGCAAGTCGTGGTTCCTATTACAATAGTATGAACATCTCATACATCACATATATATCATTCATCATTCATCACAACTTTGGCCATATCATGCCACAAAGCACTTGCTGCAAAAACAAGTTAGACGTCTTCTAATTGTTGTTGCAAGTTTTACGTGGCTGCAAGAGGGTTCTAGCAAGAACGTTTTCTTACCTACGTGCAAGCCACAACGTGATTTGTCAACTTCTATTTACCCTTCATAAGGACCCTTTTCATCGAATCTGCTCCAACTAAAGTGGGAGAGACAGACACCCGCCAGCCACCTTATGCAACTAGTGCATGTCAGTCGGTGGAACCGGTCTCACGTAAGCGTACATGTAAGGTTGGTTCGGGCCGCTTCATCCCACAATACCGTTGAAGCAAGATAAGACTAGTAGCGGCAAGAAAGTTGACAACATCTACGCCCACAACATATTGTGTTCTACTCGTGCAAAGAGAACTACGCATAGACCTAGCTCATGATGCCACTGTTGGGGAACGTTGCAGAAAACAAAAATTTTCCTACGGTTTCACCAAGATCCATCTAGGAGTTCATCTAGCAACGAGTGATCGGATTGCATCTACATACCTTTGTAGATCACGCGCGGAAGCGTTCAAAGAACGGGGATGAGGAAGTCGTACTCGACGTGATCCAAATCACCGGAGATCCTAGCGCCGAACGGACGGCACCTCCGCGTTCAACACACGTATGGTCAGCATAACGTCTCCTCCTTCTTGATCCATCAAGGGGGAAGGAGAGGTTGAGGAAGATGGCTCCAGCAGCAGCACGACGGCGTGGTGGTGGTGGAGTTGCAGTACTCCGGCAGGGCATCGCCAAGCTCTATGGAGGAGGAGGAGGTGTTGGAGAGGGAGAGGGAGGCACCAAAGGCGTGGGTATGAGGCCCTTCCTCCCCCCCACTATATATAGGGGGCCTAAAGGGGGGCGTCGGCCCTAGGAGATGCAATCTCCTAAGGGGGGCGGCGGCCAAGGGGGCGGCGGCTTGCCCCCAAGCAAGGGGCGCCCCCTCAGGGTTTCCCCCACCCTAGGCGCATGGGCCCTAAGGGGGAAGTGGCGCCCCAGCCCACTATGGGCTGGATCCCTTCCCATACAGCCCATAAGGCCCTCCGGGAGAGGTGGCCTCCCGGTGGACCCCCGGAACCCCTCGGTGGCCCCGGTACAATACCGATATGCCCCGAACCTTTTCGGCGACCGTATGACAACTTCCCATATATAAATCTTTACCTACGGACCATTCCGGAACTCCCGTGACGTCCGGGATCACATCCGGGACTCCGACCAACATTCGGTAATCACATACAAGTCTCCTAAACCCTAGCGTCAACCGAACCTGAAGTGTGTAGACCCTACGGGTTCAGGAGACATGCAGACATGACCGAGAAGGCTCTTCGGTCAATAACCAACAGCGGGATCTGGATACCCATGTTGGCTCCCACATGCTCCTCGATGATTTCATCAGATGAACCACGATGTCGAGGATTCAAGCAACCCCATATACAATTCCCTTTGTCAATCGGTACGTTACTTGCCCGAGATTCGATCGTCGGTATCCCAATACCTTGTTCAATCTCGTTACCGGCAAGTCACTTTACTCGTACCGTAATGCATGATCCCATGACCAGACACTTGGTCACTTTGAGCTCATTGTGATGATGCATTACCGAGTGGGCCCAGAGATACCTCTCCGTCATACGGAGTGAAAATCCCAGTCTTGATCCGCGTCAACCCAGCAGACACTTTTGGAGATACCCGTAGTATACCTTTATAGTCACCCAGTTACGTTGTGACGTTTGGTACACCCAAAGCACTCCTAAGGTATCCGGGAGTTACACGATCTCATGGTCTAAGGAAAAGATACTTGACATTGGAAAACTCTAGCAAACGAACTATATGATCTTGTGATATGTTTAGGATTGGGTCTTGTCCATCACATCATTCTCCTAATGATGTGATCTCGTTATCAATGACATCCAATGTCCATAGTCAGGAAACCATGACTATCTGTTGATCAACGAGCTAGTCAACTAGAGGCTTACTAGGGACATGTTGGTGTCTAAGTATTCACACATGTATTACGATTTCCGGATAACACAATTATAGCATGAATAAAAGACCATTATCATGAACAAGGAAATATAATAATAATCCTTTTATTATTGCCTCTAGGGCATATTTCCAACAAATTCCAGCTGCCGGCATTCCCCCTCTTCAGGTAAACCTTTTAAAATAAGGGAGAATAGGCATAAGTATTGTGACATAATGTGTAATAACAGCCCATAATGCAATAAATATCGATATAAAAGCATGATGACCTCGCTTGTCCTCAAGCGAAAGCCGAAATCGAAAAATATGTCCACATGTTTAGAGATAGAGGTGTCGATAAAATAAAATACGGACATGAGGGCATCATGATCATTCTTAGAACAGCAACATATATATTTTGCAACCAAGCAAATTATCTGGAACCATGCATGAATTGAGCTAAGCTGCAAAAAAAATACTATTTCCAAAAAGAGTCAATTCAATGATGACGCTCCATATTTTTATGTGTTCTTAGTTCTATTGAACTTTTTTCATTCTTTAAGCGAAATGGGAAAACCTTACCAGCCCTTGACATATGAAAAACAAAACATGTCCTTAATAGGATGGTACTGACTTTCATACAGGTGATGCATGTCTTTCGTCAGCTCGTGTCGTGAGATGTTTGGTCAAGTCCTATAACGAGCGAAACCCTCGTTTGGATCGCTCCTATTATTACTAACCAGGGCGAAAATAGATAATGAGCATGAGCTAACAGGGTAAACCACCGCCTCTCAGGCCTCCTCGACGGGTTCTACCATAGAGGCCAACGATAGACAATAACTCTCCCCCCCCCCCGAACATAGCTTAAAAATTTCATCGTACTGTGCTCTCCAAAGAGCAACTCTTCTCAAAATGTCAAAACAAAAGGCTTGGCGTCCATCTGATGCATCAACTATGGATATTTCATACCCCCCCCCCCTTTTCTTTACGTAGTATTTTTCTTACTATACCTGTTGACCCTTTTGTTGAAGGTCGTTCGAGCTTTTCCTGGGAGTATGGCATCAGTTACATACTTCAGCGCCTTAGCGCCTAGTATGAGCCTCGTGAATTATTTTGTCCAAAGAAAAAGAAATACCAAAGTTTCAGAAAAACCAGGGTACATTATCCCAAAATGTTCCATCTTCCTAGAAAAGTGGATACGTTCCAGAAAAGTTTCAGAAGATGCTAATGGGGAACGGAATACTTTATTAATAGAGCGTTTGTGAAAGGAAATTCCTGAAATGATGTATCATCGAAATGGTTCATTTCAAAATGTTACCGCATCACTGGCAAAAGGGTTTCTATTTAATGTTGAAATTAAAATGGATAAATAGAAAAGGCTTTTTGGAGTTTTTTTAAAAATTAATTAAAGTATTTCAAATTTTAAATTTGAAAATGGGGGGGTAGTCCTATGCATTGTGCATGGTTTACTTAAATAAAACTTAAAAATAGAGTGAATAACCAAGATTTCTTGCCGATAATCAAGACAAACCGGGCACTACGGTGAGACGTGAAAACACCCGATCCCATTCCGACCCTGGGATAAGAAAGATACAGAAATATGGAACTTCACTACCTTACTTGGAAAGCTAAGAAGGTTATTGACCCACTAATCTTACCTTCCCTCAAACCTTCCACTGAAAAGAGCAGATCCCAGAAAAAAGGATAGTCTTCCATGAAGTTCGGGAGACCCCTCACGTGTCGCTGCCCGTGAGACTTGACCAGGGATGGACGTAAACTCCTAAGCTACCGAGGGTAGGGATAATCGTCCAGGTCTTATTTTAAAAAAAGCCGCCCGTGGGTTCAATTCTCGTCGTTCGCCCATCGCATTATTGCAAATTCCAAAAATGCAATTTTCCTATTCCGCCCAAAATGGGAATGGGCGCTAAGGTTATGAACTTATAATCATGGAATCGACTTGATCATCAGATTATAAGATCAACTTCCCATTTTGTTCTATGATTCTTCTTTTTTGTGGGCCATTTATGGCATGCAGGAAGAGCCCGAGCTGCTGCAGGAAAAACTTTCTTTGTTCAGTAATAACTTAATCTTGGAATAAAACACTTGTTACTTGTTATAGGAATTCAATTAATAAATGGAAAGAGTTGGGTGAAACAACAAATTCGTCCAGACTCTTGGTAGAGTCTAGAAGACCACGATAGACCTATCGAATCCATGCTGCAAGCAGCAAGCGTAGGCTAAAAAGGCAATAGTCTAACGTTGGGGTAGGGCGCGCCAAACCAATCGGGGGGCCCTCCGGGGTCATATCGGGTAGGTTTTGGCATTTCATTGCTACAAGCATGGGTTATTTTAAAATAACAAAGATAGATAAAGCTAAATCTAGGAAAGCAAGCTAGGAAACCCTAGATAGGAGCAATCCGTTCCATTCCAATTTCTTCCTAAAACTTCCCAAGAAAAATCCCAAATTGGATCCAAAATTGACGGGTTAATGTGAGCTTATCCATGTGGTTAGGCACTCTGGATTCTCTTTCGGATAGGCCCAGAAAGGAGAAGAAAGGGCCGACAAAATCGAGAGAAAAAAATTTGTCTTTTGGGCGGAGAATTTTATGAATTTCGTCGACTCGAAGGGTTGCCATTCGTGTTTCTTGACTCTTTTTTCGGAAGCCGTAATAGCAACGACCCAGTTACAAGAGCGGAGCTCTACCCCCCCCCCCCCCCCCCCCCCCCCCCCCCCCCGAGAATTCGGCCTTCGGGGTCAACCCAGCGGCTTCTACGAGGAAGGCGGCGGGAAGTGGTGTTTCCAGTGGCGAACGGGTGAGTAACGTGTAAGAACCTGCCCTTGGGCTTCTGCCTTTGCACTCAAGGACCAATGTCCGTCTGGCTCGAGGAAAATAGAAGAAACATTTCTTCTATCTAAAATATTAGAAAGAATGAGAGTTGTGTGGGATGTTGACAATCACTATCTCATGAAGTCACGAGCATAAACCTTACATAGTTCCAGCAAAGCGCAAAGACAGGTCGATTCCAGTGGATCACTATAGAATCTTCTAGAAGCAGGTTCTCCGGGCACTATGGTAGGACGTGGATCGGAGAGAAGAACCTATAATTAGCTTTTCGGGAAATTTCCAAATGAACAGTTGGTAAGGATAAAATACCCTTTTCGCATTTGTATGGATTTCTGGCTCGGACTTAATGGGGGAAGAAAACATCTTCCATAATTTCTTTTTTGTTCAATTCTGGACAAAAAAGAAAAGGAAAAAAGGAATTTATAGGGGGTTCTATCGCATTTTCCATCTTAGGGCGAACAATATAAACAATTCACTTATCCAACAATTTCAGTCCATTTTCCTACTTTTTTGCAAGGGGTTCAAGGGGAAAGCATTATTATATCCTTAATATGACTCTCTGTCACACGGATGCTGCTGGGCATTACTCTACCACTAATTTAAAAAGCCCTTTATCGGATTTGAACCGATGACTTATGCCTTACCATGGCATTACTCTACCACTGAGTTAAAAGGGCTTTTTATTTAATTCAAAAATTAGCCACTTGGATTTCCCATTATGGGTCTACTACATAATGTACATATTATATATATAATTAGCAAGCATGTTTTTTTAGAAAGAATGCCCCTTTCCATTTTAGGTGCCAAATTAGGTGACTTTGAAGTTGAAGCTTGCCCGCAGAACTCAGCATTGTCAAAGAATTCCATACCACGACGTATCTGGGATGACCGCTCAATGATAAAGGAGGTGGGGGTGCAAAGACAGCCAGGAGGTTTGCCTAGAAGCAGCCACCTCTATGCGTCACCGAATGAAGGAAGGAAAGAGCATGTCGTATATATTGTCATATGATCTCTTATGCTAAAGTAACAATTCATTCACAGTTTCTATTATGAATCATAAACTTCATTGAAAATTAACAAACTACAATCCCAGTCATTGAAGCAATTGCAATTTATCATAACATCGGAAAGAGACAATATAAAAGCTTTTCAGCAGGTCCACATACTCAACTATCATTTAGTCTTTCACAATTGCTAACACTCACGCAATATTTATGGGTATGAAGTTTTAATCGAACACAGAGAAAGATAGGGCCTTATAGTTTTGCCTCCCAACCTTTTACCTCAAGGGTAATGTCAACAATAATAGTTCATGAAAACTTACATCCAATTAGCTATATATATCAGGATCTTTCCAACACATTGCGCTTGCCAAAGGATAAAATGTAAAAAGGAAAGGTGAAGATCACCATGACTCTTATATGAAGTATAAAACAAGAATAATAGATGGGCCCTTCGCAGAGGGAAGCAGAGGTTGTCATGTGCTTTTATGGTTGGATGCACAAAATCTTAATGCGAAAGAACGTCACTTGATATTGCCACTTGTGATATGGACATTTATTATGCAGTCTGTCGCTTTTATTTCTTCTACATCACAAGATCGTATAAAGCTTATTTTCTCCACAGTAATAAATCATACATATTTAGAGAGAAACTTTTTATTGCTTGCAACGATGACAACTTACTTGAAGGATCTTACTCAATCCATAGGTAGATATGGTGGACTCTTATGGCAAAACTGGGTTTAAGGATATTTGGAAGCACAAGTGGTATCTCTACTTGGTGCAAAGAATTTGGCTAGCATGAGAGGGAAAGGCAAGGTCAACATGTTGGATGATCCATGACAATATAATTTATTTTAGATGTAAGAAAGCATAACCAATTACGTTGTCTTCCTTGTCCAACGTCAACTCTTTAGCATGTCATATTTTAATGAGTGCTCACAATCATAAAAGATGTCCAAGATAGTATAGTTATATGTGAAAAATTCTCTTTCTTTATTACTTCCTATTAATTGCAATGATGACCAAAACTATGTTTGTCAACTCTCAACAACTTTATTCATCATACTCTTTATATGTGAAGTCATTACTCTCCATAAGATCCATATGATCTCTTTATTTCTTTGTATTCTTTCTTCTATTTTGTTCCCCCAAGATCATAGCAAGATAATCAAGCCCTTGACTCAACACTAATCTTTATTATATATAGCTCACGGACTCAATTACATAGAAGGATCATAAAGCAAAACTCAAAACTAAATCATACTAAAACTTTTATTCTACTAGATCAAGATATTACCAAAAGATCGAACTAAGAAAAATGGTAAAGATAAAAGTGTGATGGTGATACGATACCGGGGCACTACTCCAAGCTTGGAAGTTGCCAAGGGGAGTGCACATACCGATGTGTTTATGTCTCTTTCTTCAGATATGGTGACGTGATATTCTTGGCGATGATGCCCTTCAGGATACGATTCTCTTCCTCAAGCTTATTTACTTGCTGCTTGAGGTCCATTATTTCCTTACGAAGCTTGCCCGTGATGGCTAAATCTCCTTTCACCCATGGATGTTGCATAGCTGCGGGAGAACAAGTAACACTCTTTTTCATATTATCATAAGAAAGAAATCTAACATTGGAAGGGATGACCGAGTTTGGAATATCTGAGCTCTGTAGTTCCCCCATCGTGAATCCGGCTCGGAAATGAGAAGTTACTTCTTGATCCTCTTCCATGGCATCTATCCTTTTCAAGTCAGCCTCCATCTCTTCCTCCGTTGATGGCCCAAAGTGTCCAGCATCACTGTTTGTTCTTGGTCCCGGTGTCGAATGAGACACCCGGCTCTCCCCGACTGACTCTTGAGAAGACATCTTGTCCTAAGTCTGCAGCAAAAATAGCTTGAAACAAAATAGAGGATATTTGCGTGATACGAGGGTCAAAACCTTCGGGAGATTATATAATGATTTTTTACCGACCAAAAGAAGTGTCGTGCAAGAAAACGGAGTCCGGAGGGCACACGAGGCGCCCAGGGGGGTAGGGCGCGCCCTCCACCCTCGTGGAAGCCTCGTGTTCTTTCCGGACTGCTTATTATTTTCCTATTTTCTTAAATATTCCAAAACGGATAAAAATTGCCATTAGAACTATTTTGGAGTCGGTTTACTTACCGTACCACATACCTATTCCTTTTTGGAGTCTGAAACGTTCTCGAAAGTGTCCCTTATGTATTCCTCCGGGGTTACGGTTTTAATAACATTGGTTTCAACATTTATGGGATTACCTGAGATATAATGTTTGATTCTTTGACCGTTCACCACCCTCGGATTTGTGCCTTCGAAGTTGTTGATTTTTATGGCACCGGAAGGGTAGACCTCCTCGATGACGTAAGGACCTTCCCATTTAGAGAGGAGTTTTCCTGAAAAAAATCTTAAACGAGAGTTGTATAATAGAACATAATCTCCTACATTAAACTCACGTTTTTGTATCCTTTTATCATGCCATCTTTTAAATTTTTATTTAAACAGTTTGGTATTCTCATAGGCCTGGGTTCTCCATTCATCAAGTGAGCTAATGTCAAAAAGCCTCTTCTCACCGGCAAATTTGAAATCATAGTTGAGCTCTTTAATGGCCCAATATGCCTTATGTTCTAGTTCAAGAGGTAAGTGACAAGTTTTACCATAAACCATTTTATATGGATACATACCCATAGGATTTTTGTATGCAGTTCTATAGGCCCATAATGCATCATCAAGTTTCTTGGACCAATTCTTTCTAGATCTATTAACAGCCTTTTGCAAAATTAATTTAAGTTCTCTATTACTCAATTCTACTTAACCACTAGACTGTGGATGATATGGAGATGCAATACTATGATCATCATACTTAGCAAGCATTTTACGAAAAGCACCGTGAATAAAATGTGAACCACCATTAGTCATTAAATATCTAGGGACTCCACACCTTGGAAAAAATAACTTCTTTAAGCATCTTAATAGAGGTGTTATGATCAGCACTACTAGTTGGAATAGCTTCTACCCACTTAGTAACGTAATCAACAGCAACTAAAATATGAGTGTACCCATTAGAGGACGGAAACGGTCCCATATACTCAAAGCCCCAAACATCAAATGGTTCAATAACAAGTGGATAGTTCATAGGCATTTCTTGACGTCTACTAATATTACCAATTCTTTGACATTCATCACAAGACAAAACAAACTTACGGGCATCCTTGAAAAAAGTAGGCCAATAAAAACTGGATTGCAATACCTTGTGTGCAGTTCTATCTCTAGCATGGTGTCCTCCATAAGCCTCGGAGTGACACTTGCGTAGGATCTGTTCCTGTTCATGCTCAGGTATACAACGTCTAATAACACCATCTACTCCTTCTTTATAAAGATGTGGGTCATCCCAGAAGTAAAGCCTTAAATCATAGAAGAACTTTTTCTTTTGCTGGTATGTGAAACTAGGTGGTATAAATTTAGCAACAATGTAAGTAGCATAATCAGCATACCATTGGGCAGTACGAGAAGCATTTATTTGTGACGCCCCGAGAATGTTGCACCAGGTGTCTTCCAGTTATTTGTGTTGTTGCCTTGTCATTTGTTTGCATGTTGCATCTTGCCATGTCATCATCCGCATTGCATCATCATGTTTTCAAACTTGCATCCATCCTGGTCTCCCAGTTCTTTCCGTCGTCCGCTCTGAGCCCGTCCACACTTGCACGCGCCCGCGGCATGTCCGAAATATTATTTTATAAGTGGCCGGAAAATGTTCTCGGAATGGGATGAAAGTTGGCATGCGGTCTTTTTATAGTGTAGGCAGAATGCCTGTGAAATTTCATCGCATTCGAAGATCGTTTGATGCCCCAACGGATAACTATAGCGGCAATATAGTCGGTCTATCGTCGGACGTTTCCGGTCTCCAGAAACAGTTGCCGGGTTGCATTCCTCCTCTCTCTTCTCAGTCTAACCACACACTTGACCTCATTCGGCTAACCCCTCCTTGCACAGCGCATCGACCCACTCGCGCGTCCGAAAGCTTTCCCGAACCCAACCCGAATTGTCGCCACCGTTGTGTCCGGATCATCCCCAAACGTCTACAAAATATCACCGTTTCCTTATTTGGACTCCCTAGCCTATTCTTTCTGAACCGTCCGATTTCGATCGGAGGATCCAAATTAGAACTAACCTAACCCACTTCTATTTATAATCAGATCAACCCTAGACCCTAGCCAGACAAACTCCCTCCAATCCCGAGTGCGCCGCCACCCCCGTCGGATCCAGCACCGCACCTACCACCTACCTTCCTCGTTTTTAGATTCACCCAACCTCCAAATCCTTCCGGCTGGACCCTCGTATGGAGATCCAATGGCCAGAGGGCGCCCCCTGTAGCTCCTGCAAGCCTCCTCCTTCCTCGATCCAACCAGCCGCAGCAGCTGAGCAGCAGCACTCGCGCCGAGCCTCGCTGACCCTGCAGGCTGTGCCCTCCGGCGACCCCACCGCCAGCGGCCACGACCAGGACCGGCCTCGTCCCGTTTCTCCCCTCCTCCTAATTTTTCCTCTCTCTCTCTCACGATGGCCCTCTCTCTCTCATTCCCAGGAACGAGCAGGAGCTCGCTCAAGCTCCACGGTGTTGCCACCATCGTTCCGCTTCGTCCGGTAACCTCCGAGCAAGCGCCACCACCGGATCTGCTCGAGCCCGCCTCGCCTTGCGCCTTGAGTCCCGCGTCGCCAAGCGTTGGCCGCGCGCCAAGCTTCTGTTGCAGCCGCCGCAAAGACGACAGCGGCAAGCCCCTTCTTGCCTCGACCCCGGGTCGTCGGAAGGCACCAAGGGATCTTCTCTGCCTCGCCTCGTTCGCCCACAAGTTTCGCAGCGTCACCAGAGTTCCCTCCGTCGTCAAGGACCTCCTGCAGTCGTGACCTTGCAACAGCCGTCATCAAGGACGCCAACTGCCAGGCCGTCGCCTTCCTCCGTTTCCCTGGCCCATTGCCGGCCGGTTCCCGTCGGCAGGACCCCGTCCCCGCCTCCAGATCGCCACGCTGCCCCACCGGAGAGCGCCAAGTCCATCGCCGGCCTCCCCTGTTTCTGTCGGTGAGCACGCGAGGACGATGGCCGCGGCGACAAGTTTTTCCCGCGCCTGGACCCGCTCGATCCCCGTTGACCGTGCATGTCGCCCGATTGGGCTAGATCCTCTTCCCCTACCGGCCACCCTCTTCGCTAGCTGGGCTTAGCCCATGGGTGAGCTGCCCTGCGCCCCGCCTTTTTTTCTTTTCTCATGTTGGGCCAGCCTGCCAGATTCGGCCCGTTCATGTTTTTTTCCAGATCTACGAATTTCCTATTTATCGAGAGACTACCAGTTTTGCAGAAACACCCTTACACTTCATGCATATCCTAACTAATTAACCGTGCATCGGATTAAAACAAACTTTATATGTAAAATGTCTAGAATTTTGTCTAGTTTAATAATATCCAACTTTCATCTATGTTTAAAATGTTTAAACTTGCTGTTTGCATTAATTTGCCTATTGCCATGTTAAAATGCTTTAATTCATAACTAAATAACCGTAACTCCGAATTTAATAAACTTTATATGTAAATGGGGTGGAAAAATGCCTAGTTTAACATGGTGACTTTAATTTTCATGTTTAACAACTCTAAAATATGGTTTAGGGCAGAACAGGACCAAACCTAATATATGCACATGAGGAGTCTCTGGATTTGTTGTTTGTTGTTCCGGCCTCATTTAAACTTGCCTAGATAGGTAGTTTTCTTTTGCTTCACCTCTTGCCATGCTAACCAACATTTAATATTGTTGGGTACCTAAACGAGAGAGAACTAAACAAGGCACGTGGTGTTTCGTCAATATGCAACGGAGTTGCATATTGAGCTCCACTTAATTTGTAGGATTGTTTGTGCATATTGCCATGCCATGCCTCATTAAACTGGACATGCATCATACTTGGTTGTGCATCATGACATGTTTATGTGATGGTTGTTTACTATGTTGTTTGCTTCTTTCCGGTGTTGCTTCTTCGGGTTAGTTCCGATAACTTCGCGTTTGTGAGGATTTGTTCGACTACGTCTGTTTGTCTTCTTCATGGACTCGTTCTTCTTCCTTGCGGGATCTCAGGCAAGATGACCATACCCTCGAAATCACTTCTATCTTTGCTTGCTAGTTGCTCGTTCTATTGCTATGCCTATGCCGCGATACCTACCACTTGCTATATCATGCCTCCCATATTGCCATGCCAAGCCTCTAACCCACCTTGTCCTAGCAAACCGTTGTTTGGCTATGTTACCGCTTTGCTCAGCCCCTCTTATAGCGTTGTTAGTTACAGGTGAAGATGGAGTTTGTTCCATGTTGGAACATGGATATTTTGTTGGGATATCACAATATCTCTTACTTAATTAATGCATCTATACACTTGGTAAAGGGTGGAAGGCTCGGCCTTATGCCTGGTGTTTTGTTCCACTCTTGCCGCCCTAGTTTCCGTCATACCGGTGTTATGTTCCTTGATTTTGCGTTGCTTACGTGGTTGGGTTATAATGGGAACCCCTTGACAGTTCGCCTTGAATAAAACTCCTCCAGCAAGGCCCAACCTTGGTTTTACCATTTGCCACCTAGCCTTTTTTCCCCTTGGGTTTTGTAGACTCAAGGGTCATCTTTATTTTAACCCCCCACGGGCTAGTGCTTCTCTAAGTGTTGGTCCAACCTGAGCGATGTTCGGCGCCCCCTGGGCAACCAGGGTCTATGCCAACCCGACGTCTGGCTCATCCAATGTGCCCTGAGAACGAGATATGTGCAGCTCCTATCGGGATTTGTCGGCACATCTGGGTGGCTTTGCTGGTCTTGTTTTACCATTGTCGAAATGTCTTGTAACCGGGATTCCGAGTCTGATCGGGCCGTCCTGGGAGAAGGAATATCCTTCGTTGACCGTGAGAGCTTGTGATGGGATAAGTTGGGACACCCCTGCAGGGTTTTGAACTTTCAAAAGCCATGCCCGTGGTTATGGGCAGATGGGAATTTGTTAATGTCCGGTTGTAGAAAACTTGACACTTAACTTAATTAAAATGCATCAACCGCGTGTGTAGCCGTGATGGTCTCTTTCCGGCGGAGTCCGGGAAGTGAACACGGTTCTTGTGTTATGCTTGAACGTAAGTAGTTTCAGGATCACTTCTTGATCACTTCTAGTTTACGATCGTGCTTTGCTTCTCTTCTCGCTCTCATTTGCGTAAGTTAGCCACCATATATGCTAGTGCTTGCTGCAGTTCCACCTCACTACCTTTTCCTACCCATAAGCTTAAATAGTCTTGATCGTGAGGGAGTGAGATTGATGAGTCCCCGTGACACACAGATTACTTCCAAAACCAGTTGCAGGTGCCGATGCTACCAGTGCAGGTGGCGCAACTGAGCTCAAGGAGGAGCTCGATGAAGATCGTGTTTGTTGGGTTGTTTCGTTTCTAGTTGATGTGTAGTGGGGCCCTATCGGGGCGATCGGGGATCTAGCATTAGGGGTGGTCTTCTTTTATTTTGGT
The DNA here is from genome assembly GCF_003073215.2 of Triticum urartu. Lineage (NCBI taxonomy): Eukaryota > Viridiplantae > Streptophyta > Magnoliopsida > Poales > Poaceae > Triticum > Triticum urartu. Next base: position 102,713,217 of record NC_053028.1, on the reverse strand, counting down.
TCCGTAGTCGGACCGTGATTGTATTCTGGATGATGTTATGCTATATTCATGTACTGTGTGAAGTGGTGATTGTAAGCCAACTCTTTATCCCTTCTTATTCAGTACATGGGATGTGTAAAGATTACCCCTCTTGCGACATGCCTACTATGCGGTTATGCCTCTAAGTCATGCTCCGACATGTGGGAGATATAGTCGCATCGTGGGTGTTACATTATTACAGCTAATTGTTCATCGGGAAAGCTATCATCAATAGGTAGTGGGTCATCAAGAACATTCTCTAACCTAGACAAGTTGTCTGCAACGGGGTTCTCATCGCCCTTTCTATCAATAATATGCAAATCAAATTCTTGAAGCAAGAGAACACATCTAATAAGTCTAGGTTTAGCATCTTTCTTTTCCATAAGATATTTAATAGCAGCATGATCAGTGTGAACAGTTACTTTGGAATCAACAATATAAGGTCTAAACTTATCACAAGCAAATACAACTGCTAAAAATTCCTCTTCAGTAGTAGCATAATTTCTTTGTGCATTTTCTATAGTTTTACTAGCATATTGAATAACATTTAATTTCTTATCAACTCTTTGTCCTAGAACAGCACCTATAGCATAATCACTAGCATCACACATAATTTCAAAGGGTAAATTCTAATCAGGTGGCTCAACAATGGGTGTAGAAATTAAAGCTTTCTTAAGTATTTCAAATGCTTCTACACAATCATCATCAAAGACAAAAGGAACATCTTTTTGTAAGAGATTAGTCAGAGGCCTGGAAATTTTAGAAAAAGTCCTTAATGAACCTCCTATAAAAACCGGCATGACCAAGGAAACTTCTTATACCTTTAATATCCTTAGGACACGACATCTTTTCAATAGCATCAACCGGAATAACCATCTAGAAAGCAAAAATGTGTATGTTTGGATAATCTTTCTAGCATTTGATCAATAAAAAGTAAAGGGTAATGATCCTTTTTAGTAGCTTTATTTAATTTGTGGAAATCAATTACCATTCTATAACCTGTAACAATTCTTTGTGGGATCAATTCATCTTTATCAGTAGGAACAACAGTAATACATCCCTTCTTAGGGACACAATGGACAGGACTCACCCACTGACTATCAGCAATGGGATAAATTATACCTGCCTCCGGAAGCTTTAGTATTTCTTTTCTTACCACTTATTTCATCTTAGGATTTAACCGTCGTTGGTGATCAACAACCGGTTTTGTGTCTTTCACCAATTTTATTTTGTGCTGGCATAGAGTGGGGCTAATGCCCTTAAGATCATCAAGAGTATATCCAATAGTAGCACGGTGCTTCTTCAGAGTTTTCAATAATTTCTTTTCTTCATGCTCTGAAAGTTTAGCACTAATAATAACAGGATATATCTCTTTCTCACCAGGATAAGCATATTTAAGAGTATCAGGTAATGGTTTAAGCTCAAACACGGGATCACCCTTAGGTGGAGGAGGATCCCGTAGGATTTCAACAGGCAAGTTCTGTTTCAAAATAGGTCCCTATTTAAAGAATACTTCATCTATTTCTTCTTTCATTCATAAACATATAATTTTCATGGTCTAGCAAATATTGTTCTATAGGATCACTAGGAGGCACGGTAAGAGAAGCAAGACCAATAATTTCATCTTTACTAGGCAATTCTTTATCATGGGGTTGTCTATGAAATTTAGCAAAATTAAACTCATGAGACATATCCCCTAGACCAATAGTAACAGCATCCTTTTTGCAGTCTATCTGGGCATTAACAGTATTCAAGAAGGGTCTACCAAATATAATGGGACAAAAGTCATCTTGTGGGGAATCAAGAACAAGAAAATCAGCAGGGTATTTAACTTTCCCACACAAGACTTCAACATCTCTAACAATCCCAACTGGTGAAATAGTATCTCTATTGGCAAGCTTAATTGTAACATCAATTTCCTCTATCTCAACAGGTGCAATATCATGCATAATTTCTTTGTGTAAGGAATGAGGTATTGCACTTGCACTAGCACCCATATCACATAAGCCATGATAACAATGATCCCCTATTTTAACAGAAATAACAGGCATGCCTACAATAGGTCTATGTTTATTTTTAGTATCAGGTCTAGCAATTCTAGCAGCTTCATCACAGAAGTAAATAACATGCCCATCAATATTATCGGCCAAGAGATCTTTAACCATAGCAACACTAGGTTCAACTTTAATTTTCTTAGAGGGCGTAGGCATTCTAGTATTACTTTTACAAACCACAGTTGAAGCTTTAGCATGATCCTTTATTCTAGCAGGGAAAGGTGGTTTCTCAATAAAAGTAGTAGGAACAACGGCATCATTATAAGTGATAGTCTTTTCTTCAACTTTAATAGGTGCGACTACTTTTACTTCAATGGGAGGATTATATTTAAACCACTTCTCCTTAGGAAGATCAACATGAGTAGCAAAGGATTCACAGAAAGAAGCTACTATCTCAGAGTCAAGTCCATATTTAGTGCTAAATTCACAAAAAGCATCGGTATCCATAAAAGATTTAACACAATCAAACTTAGGTCTTATACCTGACTCCTTACCTTCGTCGAGATCCCAATCTTCAGAGTTACATTTGATTCTTTCCAATAAATTCCATTTGAATTCAATAGTCTTCATCATAAAAGATCCAGTACAAGAAGTATCGAGCATGGAGCGATTATCGAGAGAAAGCCGAGCATAAAAATTTTGAATAATAATTTCTCTTGAGAGCTCATGATTGGGGCATGAATATAACATTGATTTAATCCTCCCGCAAGCTTGAGCGATGCTTTCTCCTTCGCGAGGTCAAAAATTATATATATAATTATGATCACAATGAACAAGATGCATAGGATAAAACTTCTGATGAAATTCCAATTTCAATCGGTTGTAGTTCCATGATCCCATATCATCACATAGCCTAAACCATGTCAATGCCTTTCCCTTCAAAGATAAAGGGAAGACCTTCTTCTTGATAACATCCTCGAGCATACCTGCAATCTTAAATAATCCACAAACTTCATCCACATAGATTAAGTGCAAATCGGGATGTAATGTTCCATCACCTGTGAAAGGATTAGCTAGGAGTTTCTCAATCATACCCGAAGGAATTTCAAAGTAAAAAAATTCAGTAGGTTCAGTAGGTTGAGGAGAAACTCTTTGCTCTACTGGTCGGGGTGAAGATACCCCGAACAAGCCCCTCAAAGGATTATGTTCCATAGTAACAAGTGACAGTAAATTTCAGCACACTATATAAATTTTTCCTTACCAAATTCCACCTACGAAAGGCACTTCACTCCCAGGCAACGGCACCAGAAAAGAGTCTTGATGACCCACAAGTGTAGGGGATCTATCGTAGCCTTTTTGATAAGTAAGAGTGTCGAACCCAACGAGGAGCAGAAGGAAATGATAAGCGGTTTTCAGCAAGGTATTCTCTGCAAGCACTGAAATTATCGATAACAGATACATTTGTGATAAGGTAATTTGTAACGGGTAGCAAGTAATAAAAGTAAATAAGGTGCAGAAAGATGGCCCAATCCTTTTTGTAGCAAAGGACAAGCCTGAACAAACTCTTATATAAAGGAAAGCGCTCCCGAGGACACATGGGAATTATCGTCAAGCTAGTTTTCATCATGCTCATATGATTCGCGTTCGGTACTTTGATAATTTGATATGTGGGTGGACCGGTGCTTGGGTACTGCCCTTCCTTGGACAATCATCCCACTTATGTTTAACCCCTATTGCAAGCATCCACAACTACAACAGAAGTATTAAGGTAAACCTAACCATAGCATGAAACATATGGATCCAAATCAGTCCCTTACGAAGCAACGCATAAACTAGGGTTTAAGCTTTTGTCGCTCTAGCAACCCATCATCTAATTATTACTTCCCAATGCCTTCCTCTAGGCCCAAACAATGGTGGAGTGTCATGTAGTCGACGTTCACATGACACCACTAGAGGAAAGACAACATACATCTCATCAAAATATTGAACGAATACCAAATTCACATGACTACTTATAGCAAGACTTCTCCCATGTCCTCAGGAACAAATGTAACTACTCACAAATTATATTCATGTTCATAATCAGAGGGGTATTAATACGCATAATGGATCTGAACATATGATCTTCCACCAAGTAAACCAACTAGCCTCAACTACAAGGAATAATCAACACTACTAGCAACCCACAAGTACCTATCTGAGGTTTTGATACAAAGATTGGATACAAGAGATGAACTAGGGTTTGAGATAAGATGGTGCTGGTGAAGATGTTGATGCAGATTGACCCCCTCCCGATGAGAGGATCGATGGTGATGATGATGGTGATGATTTCCCCCTCCCGGAGGGAAGTTTCCCCGGCAGAACAGCTCTGCCGGAGCCCTAGATTGGTTCCGCCAAGGTTCCGCCTCATGGCGGCGGAGTTTCGTCTCGTAAGTTTGCTTATGATTTTTTTTTCCGGACGAAAGACTCCATATAGCCAAAGATGGGCATCAGAGGGCTGCCAGAGGGCCCACGAGGCAGGGGGCGCTCCCAGGGGGTAGGGCCGGCCCCCCACCCTCGTGGTAGTGGGTGGCCCCCCTCTGGTACTTCTTTCGCCCAATATTTTTTATATATTCTGAAACATGCTCCCGTGAAGTTTCAGGACTTTTGGAGATGTGCAGAATAGGTCTCTAATATTTGCTCCTTTTCCAGCCCAGAATTCCAGCTGTCGGCATTCCCCCTCTTCATGTAAACCTTGTAAAATAAGGGAGAATAGGCATAAGTATTGCGACATAATGTGTAATAACAGCCCATAATTCAATAAATATCGATATAAAAGCATGATGCAAAATGGAAGTATCAAGAAGACAAGAAGACTAGACTAGGTGCCGGACGCAGCTTTTCATTTGCTTTCTGCAGTTGGCTTGCCCTTCTTTAGTGAGAATGTGCTTTCTGGTGTTCCCTGCTAGCCTGGTTCCATTGCCTCTTTTCCTCCTTTTCCGCCCTCGGTTCCTCATTTTCTAGCCCGTACTCTCCCTCGCGTGCCTCGCGAGGGGGACTGGACAGGTGCCCTCATCAGCGTTTTCCTATTCTTCGCAAGGCACCCCCGGGTACCGCGATGCGAAGTGCTGGGTCATGGCCAAGCGGGCGCCTGCCACCAGGATTCGGAAGAGTAAGAATCTCCTAACGAATTTTTGCAGTTCTCAGACGCCTTCCAGAGACAGGGAGCCTCGCCAGGCACTGGGGAATGCGCGCTTCGCGAGGCAAAACCACTTAAGGCGCGCAAAGCTAAGTTATTCCTACGCACCTACATAAACGTTGACGCTGCAACACGAGACAAGAACGATAAACATAGCACAACCACTAGGAAATCATAGTTATTACACGCCCCAGCAGGGGCCCCATACGTGTCTCTCTCTTAATGAAGGAAGGAAAGGAAAAATGAAACAAAAGCAGCACGTGCTTCCGCGGTAGCTCGCGAGGATGAGCCCATGGCACTCTCCTGAGCTCAGCCAGACCCCTCCTCGCGCTTCACCGGAGCGCGGCGATGAGTCGACCCGCTGCCCTTCGAAGCGGGCGTGGCGGCGCAGCGGTGGTCGTAGCCGCCACTGCTGGAGCTGTTGCCGGAGGTAGATTCATCGTAGCTGGACGAGCCATGGCCAGCGCCGAGGACGAAGCCGCCTTCCTCCTTGTCACGACCATCGCCAAGTCTGAGCACCTCGTCGCCGTTGTTGTCCTCGGGGCAGCACCTGACGCGGCGACCATCTTCCCCAAATACCCTCATGAAGAGGGTCGCGTCGCTGTCATAATTGAAGTGGAGGGTACACCGCCTGCCCAGTCCATGCGCGCGGGTGAACGTCTGCCAGCCGCGGGCCAGGGCCATGTTGCCCGCGGCGGAGACGTCCACCACAACCCATGAAGCCCTGTTGCAGCAACCGTCCGCCTGCAGCCAGTGGCTGCACCTGCGGACGGCAGTTCACTGACAAAGAACCGCGGGAGCTGAAGCCAGGTGCCAGTCGGGTTCTCTGACCACACGATGAACTCCGGCAGCACCTCCGCTGAATGGAAGCGTGGCCGAGGAGGTCGTGCAACCACGGCACGCCTCACCTCATCAACGGGACTGCCATGACCTGGGCGGCTGCCACCACGCGAAGAGGCACCACCGCGGCCACGAGGGGCTGCGGCAGGGGTCGTGGTGTGCTAGCGAGGACAGCCCCGCCCCCTCTTGGGCGGCGATGAGCCAGGCCCCTCCTGGCGAGCCTTCCCCTTCTCTGTGGCCGAGAGCCTCTTCACAGGCGCCACGGTTGTCATTGTTGGCGGTAGAGCGAATAAGAAGAAGGAGCGGCAAAAGCGAAGAAGGAGATGGGTGATGGGGGCTCCGCCATCCCTCTTCCCATTTATAGCCAAGGGGAGGCTAACCGCCAGCCTCCACGATCTAAGGTAATAATGACCTTTTTCTGCATGCAGGAAGGACTCGTCAAGTCGGGGCAGTTGCTGAGGTGGCGTGGGGAAGCGGAGACGCCCATGTCCAATCAATCACCACACCTCAAGCGAGGCCGCAGGCTATTGGGGCCCTTTGGCTTCGCCTCGAAGCCAAGCCCGATCGCGCCTTGGGCCCGGGGGCTACTGTTGGCGTCCTGGGAACGGGGGTCCCTAGACTAGCCTGCCTGCGGCCCATAGCGTGGCTCCTCCAGTGGCCCAGTACGGACCATCTTCACCAGCAAACACTCAAGACCCTCACGAGGGGCCAAGCCTCGCGAGGCGGATGACGCAAGACCTCCTCAGGGGCGGCCTCACCAGGCTGGCTCGCGAGGGGCGGAGAGATCAAGGCAAGGGAAACCTCGCGAGGTTTCTATGACGTAAGCCATGACGACTGGAGCCAGGCGGGCGCCAGTGCACGCAGTGTCCTCGTTTCCTCTTTGGTGCAAAAGAGGCAAGTGCGGGCGCGGAGTCCCAAGGCATCAGGGAAAGGTTTCCATATCGGTGCAACAAGGCCAAGACCAGCAGGACGGCAGGACGGAGGTCATCGTGGAGCCCAGGACAGCGTCACCACCAAAGCCCTTGGCAGGCGAAGACTACATTTGTCAGGATAACTTGTACTAGTTGTCTCCCTTCGAATTTGGACATTGTGGGATCCCTTCCAGCTCAATATTTGGGAAGAGGACCAGGGCCTCTATAAATAGAACTATCCACCACCATAGCCGGGGGATCAGATTCTGGATCACTCAGGTCATCCTCAACCACACAAGTTCGCCTAGCACAAGAACACCTCTCCTCGGGAGGCTGTTCTTACCTTGTAACTGTTCATCCTCAGCCCAAGAAGCAATCCACCACACCACACTGGAGTAGGGTATTACACCACAATGGTGGCCCGAACCAGTATAAATCTTGTGTCTCTTGCTCTTTGAGTTCGACGAGCTAGGCCGTGAGAGCATAAGGAGTGCGAGCTAGAGGGGGGAGAGATCTTTGTGAGCACCCGAGTGTTCGAACCTCAAGGGTTAGCCGGAACCTGAAATCCGATAGAGATGCTTATATGAAAAAGTTTCAAACTGATAAGCTCAAACCCAAATCAAAGAAGTGTGTCTTCATAGGATACCCAAAAGAAACTGTTGGGTACACCTTCTACCATAGATCCAAAGGCAAGATCTTTGTTGCTAAGAATGGATCCTTTCTAGAGAAGGAGTTTCTCTCGAAAGAAGTGAGTGGGAGGAAAGTAGAACTTGATGAGGTAATTGCACCTTCTCTCGAATAGGAAAGTAGTTCTTCAGAGAAATCCGTTCCCGTGATGCCTACACCAACTAGAGAGGAAGCTAATGATGATGATCATGAAACTTCAGATCAAGTTACTACTAGACCTCGTAGGTCGAATAGAGCACGTTCCGCACCAGAGTGGTACGGTAATCCTGTTCAGGAAGTCATGTTACTAGACCATGACGAACCTACGAACTATGAAGAAGCTATGATGAGCCCAGATTCTGATAGATGGCTTAAAGCCATGAAATCTGAGATAGGATCCATGTATGAGAACAAAGTGTGGACTTTGGTGGACTTGCCCAATGATCGGCAAACCATTGAGAATAAATGGATCTTCAAGAGGAAAACAGACGCTAATGGTAGTGTTACTATTTAAAAAGCTCGAGTTGTCGCAAAAGGTTTTTCGACAAGTTCAAGGTCTTGACTATGATGAGTTTTTCTCACTCGTAGCAGTGTTGAAGTCTGTCCGAATCATGTTAGCAATTGTCATATTTTATGAAATCTGGCAAATGGATGTCAAAACTGCATTCCTTAATGGATATCTCTAAGAAGAATTGTATATGATACAACCAGAAGGTTTTGTCAATCCTAAAGGTGCTAACAAAGTGTGCAAGCTCCAGCAATCCTTCTATGGACTGGTGCAAGCATCTCGGAGTAGGAATATACGCTTTGATAAGGTGATCAAAGCATATGGTATTATACAAACTTATGGTGAAGCTTGTATTTACAAGAAAGTGAGTGGGAGCTCTGTAGCATTTCTGATATTATATGTGGATGACATATTGCTGATTGGAAATGATTTAGAATTTCTAGATAGCATAAAAGGATAGTTGAATAAGATTTTTCACTACAAGGATAGCCCTTATAAAGCAACACAAATTGTACAACATTTTGACTATGTGTTGTAAATTTTTCAGTAGATACACATATTTTGGTTGTAGCATATGCGTTGTAGAGTTGTAGGTGGTAGTACATATGGAAAAAATAAACAGAGGAAAGGATAAAGAGATGCGCGAGAAACAGAGCCCCCGATCCTCTCATCTCTCCCAAATCGCCGCCACCCACGGCCTAATCTACCTCCTCCAAACCACCTCGCCGTCGGCCCTCCCCCTGCCCTCCTCCCACCTCGCAACCCTAGTGGCTGCCAGATTCGCCGCATCCCCGACCAACCCATGCCTACCACGTCCCGTCTCTCTCTCATCACGTAGCTCCTCCCTGCGCCACCTGCGGCGGCTAATTCAGGCAACGTCCGTTGAATCCTGCCACCGCGAAGCACAATTGAAGGATCCCCTCGCACGGCGCCGTCCTCCCATCTGGCTAGATCCAGTGGTCACGTCCACCAAAGCCCACCCTTGACCCTCCCCCCATGGCTAGGGTTTCGGGCATCGGCTCGGGAGCCTGTGTCCATGTCATCCTCCTTTCGTCCGGTGAGTGCATCCCCTCCCCTGGCTTCGTCCTCTCTGCTCCCCCTTTCTCTAACCTCTGCTTTTCTCTTTGCATGTAGGTGTGCAGGGAGGAACAGCCAGCGGACGGACTTGCTGCTACTCGGGACAAGAAGCCATGGAGCTTCTTCCTCCTCCTCTGGCATCAGGTGAGTTGGTCCACTCCTCCTTTGTGCTCTGATTTGTGGCACATTAGGAACCATTACTATGAATAGCAAAGAGTACTTCACTTGTACAGGTTCATGTTTACATGGTAGATTAATTAATGAGGCTTCAGTATAAAATGGAACATCCTACAATTATTATTATGGAATCAATATTCTAAAGATTAGTTTCTAACATCATGTGTATCGTTCCTCTGCTGTTTCATGATTTTGATTTCAGAGCTGCCACTTACAGAAAACATAATAAGGTAATTAAGCCACATTCCAAAATATACTAGTTGTATAAATCCTGAGTAATGGTGTGTGTGTGGTTCTAAAGTAGTCCTTAATTTTGTTCTGAAATTGGCGTTTTTCCACCCTTTCATGTTCTGAAACAATAAAGATTCATCCACAAGGCCTTTTGAATTGTGTTAGCTGTATGTCTTAAGCAAATTGTATAGACTCCAATTAAAGAAGTGTTGTGATTAGTCATGGTCAGTGCATATATATACTGTGTTGTCTGAAATGTTTGTAGCTTCAAAGGAACTATAAGCATGTCTCTCCATCGTTTGTTAACATTTTCATATTTAGGTCCTTCTGGATGTTTATATATACTGTATAAGTAGTGATTTTGTCCGGACTAATTTATTTTTACCCAAACATGAATTCCCATGTTAACTAGCATGATGTGTTGAATAACTTAATTGGCCCCTTGACCACAACTGGTGTCTAACTAATATTTAAATTAAGTTTATGAGCAGAAACTGGAACACTATTTCTACTCTATTATACTTTACTCATGCTTGGACCAAGATCTCATGAGGAAGCGGGAGAAGGGACACCAACAATTGGTGCAGGTTCGTGTTGCTCCAACAGATTTTGCACTGCATGCCGTAAAAAATATGTATCTTTATCCCATTGATTTGTTCAACATTGGAAGCAATCAGAGAAAATGTTAATACTTATGCAACGATTTCTGTCATACACTAAGACACCCATATTAGGCTCATATAATTTAAGTCTGTACCTGAACCACTCAAAGAAATGATAACAAAACTAATACTAACAGGTCAATGATCACCTTGAGATAATTTATGAATGTATTTCCATCTACTATGTATGCCAGTAATTTGTTATGTATAACAAAGATTGCATGGAATTGAACTGTTGGTGACGGTGAGGTCGTCTTACTGGAAGTGACTGTCAGGTTGTCTAACTGGAAGTGAAACTGTTGGTGCTGTTCTGCATTCTGATAATGTTGATTGGCAGGGTGAGGGATCAGAAGAGGGATGGTGGGGGCGTTTGAGCTGTATTGGCAGTTTGCCATTGGCAGGGCCCTCATGTAGACGCTGGACTAGATGGCTCTTAGCCCCGAGCTCATTGTTAGTCTCCAAGTACAGTTCGACGAGGTCTGTTGATTATTTTTCATCTTGGTCTTGTTTCTTTCAGTCCATGAGCGCTGGACCACTAGCTCAAGAGCAAGGCCTTCTTCAAGGTACCAAACAGGTCGCCACCTCTCTTTCTTGTGCCACATATTCATCACTACACTGTACAGATTCCAAGGGAACAATGATGAAATAACATGATGTTGTTACATGTTGGTGTAACTGTACTAATGTAGATCAGCTACAGATCTTTCATATCTTCTGTTGGATGCCATGGTGACTTCTGTGCCTAATTATGAAGTAAGTTACTCGACAGCCCATTTGTTTTCCAAGTCGCTTCAGGGAATTGTTCTTTTGGGATCATATTTCTTTGCAAAAAGTAACCTCAACTTGCTTAATGGCCACATACGGTAGTTGCTTCAACTTCTGGACAAGACACACAGACATGCAACTGTGTGACAACTTAAAGTCTTTTGGGGGATTTTGATAACAAAAGTAGAGCATTACTACTCAAAAGGATGACTAATTAATTAACCCATCCAATCCAAGCATCAGAAAAGTAGAGCATTACTGTTCAAAGGGGTGACTAATTAATTAACCTCTTAATTTATTTTTACAGGAATTAACCAGATAGTATTTGCTTGAATAAGTTTGAAGTAGCTACTATTTATAAAATGTAGTGGCATGTAGAAATTGAGGAAGCGAAGCTATGGTAGGTTATGCGCCATGCTTATTAGGATAAGGGTGTGAGATACTATTTTCCTCTTGCTAGTATAGTTTAAGTCTCTAACCTGAACCCCTCAAAAAGCGGTAAAAAACTAATACTAACCGATCAATGATGATCTTGAGATAGGTTGTGGATGTATTTCCATCTACTATGTATAACATAAATTGCATGGCCTTCAACCTTTGTAAGTGACTTATAACCTGCCTCTCTCACTACTTGCATGATGTCAGTTCATTGTGTGTTAACAGTTCATTTTGTTATTTTCTTTGTATATTAAATCAAAATATATATGGATGATTCTATGGTTTGTGGCAAGTATACTGCAATGATGATGATGATGATGATGATGTTCCCGTTGATGATGATGATGATGATGGATGCCTTCAGTTTTAGTTAAAGTTAGTTTTAGTTAAAGTTGTAATGATGCTGTTCCTTATGGGTGATGTTCCTCGGTTAAGTTTTAGTTAATTGTAGTTGATGGATTTTTTCAGTTTAAGTTTCACTCTCAAGAAAATATTTAGATTATGGATCACATTGGGAAGATGTTCCTCCTGTAATATCCACTATTGTAATCCAACGGTTTTATTCAATATATGATCTCTTCCTCTTGTGAGTACATTCTATTATTTCCTCACTTGATATCCGTAATTATCACCATTATACGGCGAATTAATTTAATAATAATAATCACCACATTATATATGCACTAACACTTGAAGTTTTGCAAATTTTTAGTTGCTGAGCAGTGAGATTTTGATTCATGTACATGAAGCAACAACATATAGAAGTGTTGTAGAAGTTGGTTTTATGTGTTGTACTCTTGCAACGCCCCTTTTACCAACGCCAGTATAAGCGTTGCATTATGCGCTAGCAACACTGGATAAGGCAACGCATCCCAAACCGTTGGTAAAGACACTAACAACGCATATATGGACCTTTAGATACAGAAAAGAGCGTTGTTATAGGGGGTTCGTGTTGTAGTGTTTTCAATGAAAAACCTCGATGAAGCTGCTTACATATTGAGCATCAAGATCTATAGAGACAGCTCAAGACGCTTGATAAGATTTTTCAATGAGTACATACTGTCGGTGTCAAAACCGGCGGATCTCGGGTAGGGGGTCCCGAACTGTGCATTTAGGCGGATGGTAACAGGAGGTAGGGGACACGAAGTTTTACCCAGGTTCGGGCCCTCTTGATGGAGGTAAAACCCTACGTCCTGCTTGATTAATATTGATGATATGGGTAGTACAAGAGTAGATCTACCACAAGATCAGAGAGGCTAAATCCTAGAAGCTAGCCTATGGTATGATTGTGTGTTGTCCTACGGACTAAAACCCTCCGGTTTATATAGACACCGGAAAGGGCTAGGGTTACACAAGATCGGTTACAAAGGAGGAGATATACATATCCGTATTGCCAAGCTTGCCTTCCACGCGAAGGAGAGTCCCATTCGGACACGGGACGAAGTCTTCAATCTTGTATCTTCATAGTCCAACAGTCTGGCCAAAGGATATAGTCCGGCTGTCCGGAGACCCCCTAATCCAGGACTCCCACAGTAGCCCCTGAACCAGGCTTCAATGACGATGAGTCCGGCACGCAGTCTTGTCTTCAGCATTGCAAGGCGGGTTCCTCCTCCGAATACACCACGGAAGATTTTGAATACAAGGATAGTGTCCGGCCCTGCAAAATAAGTTCCACATACCATCGTAGAGGGAATAATATTTCCACAAATCTAATCTGCTGACACGTTTTGGCAACACGACATTGTGCCATGGCCCGGTAATTATTCGAACCGTTTCCTTTAACTAGCCCCGCACATAACGCGAGGCAGTTTTTTGACACGTCTTGTCAAAGCAGAGATCGTGTTCCCCTAATTACGGGATTCTCATCAATACGGTCGTGGGTAACCCAACCGTGTCTAGGACTCCTAGATTATAGGCAAGTCCCAAACGGCTACGGAGAGGACGCTTGATATTCACCCTCTTTATAAAGGGACAAGGCTTTTACTTTTTTCCCTCCTGTGCTCAATCGAATCCTTCCCCCGCCTTGAGTTCTAACACCCAAAGCCCAGGTCAGGTGCTCCGGACCTTCAATCTTGTCCGGATCTAGCCTTCAAGGCTGGTGGATGCCCTCCTCCGTTATGGAAGAAGACATCAAGAAGTTGAGGGAGGCCAGATACCTGACCGCCGAGGTTTCGCATCGGCTGCCTGCCCGAGGGCAGGTCGTCCCTACTCCTGAATCCCACGAAGACGTCGTGTTCATCTCCAACTTCCTCCGAGGTCTAGGCCTCACTCTGGATCCCTTCATTAGGGGGTTGATGTTTTATTACAGGCTAGATTTCCATGATCTAGCCCCGGACTCCTTTCTCCATATCTCAGCATTTATTGTCGTATGTGAGGCCTTCCTCCGCATTATCCCTCACTTCGGCCTGTGGCTCAAGACCTTTGATGTGAAGCCGAAGATGGTTGAAGGGATGCATGTAGCGCGCGGAGGCGCATTAATAAGAAAGATTGCTGGAGCTCCATGGCCAAAGGGTTCCATTCCAGAGGTGTCTGGATTATGGCAACGGGAGTGGTTTTACATCACAGCTCCCAGAAGTGCCAAGTGGGCGGCTGCCCCTGCTTTCCGCTCAGGCCCTCCACCACAACTGATGTCATGGATTAGTAGAGGGCTGAGACAGGGTCCAGCCAAGGACGTGCATGTACTACAGAGCCGCATTCGAGATCTCTTCGAAGGAGATTTTAGTTTGATTATGGTAATGCAAGTCATGCTGGTTCGACGAATCCAGCCATGCAAACGTCGGCCCCTCCGCATGTGGGAGTTCAACCCAGAAGGACCGCGCGCTGTTCAGAATTTCCTCGGCCTAACGCACGAGGAGATATATCAATCATTCTTCGGACCCCAGATAGAGTGTCTGGACACTACCGAGGACGTGGGCCTGAGCAGTAACCGCACCGCCGACGAAGTAAGTTATCCTCTAGCCGAACACACCGTCTTTTATTTATCATGACGTCATTCTGAGAAACCGCTCTTTGACCAGGACTGGATAACAAAGGCGAAGATGATCCAGTGTTCGGCCCCTCTTCTGGAAGGCTTGGAGAATCCAGTGCTGGAAAAGATGCTTGAACTAGCGCCCTGCCCGAAGCCCTCACAGGAAGATAAAGGGGGGAATAAAGGGGGCGAAAGCGGGCCTCCACCGCTACCCATTCCGACCGAGGGAACGGGCGCCTCCGTGAGGGAGGATAACCAAGGGGAGGAATCTGGCATTCTCTCACCCCGGGGAAGGAAGAGGACTACCCCTAAAGATCCGGAAACCAAGGTTTCCAAACGGGAGAAGAAGTCTCCACCAGAGGGTCCTGCTTCGGAGGGTGCTCTTGCTGCACAAAGTTCACGCGGGGATCTGCCCTCTAACAAGCTGTAAGTAATCAAAAGGTACTTTAATAGTGAAGATATACTACTTTACTTCTAAGGAAAATAACCGAAGCTATCTTGAAGTTCGGATCTTAGCCCTTCTCAGCAGAGCTCGTCTTCGGGGGATCTTCTTCCGGAGATGATGGAGAGCGAAACGCCTCCCCCGGACTCCACCGCTCAAGAAGCGGGCAACCTTGAAGTGTTGTCACGGAGGGCCTCTCCGGATCCGGTGAGGCCAGAAGATAATCCTATAGTCACCCGAAGTCTTCAGCGTCCGGCTCTTGAAGAGAGCAAACAAAAGAGTCCGGCACCGTCTGGTATGCGGTCGGACATACTGAGGGAGCTGTTGGAGCGAGCGGCCATCTCAAAAGAACAACGTATGTTAATGGGTACGGTCATGGAAAGAATTTCGCCCGCCGAAAGCGGATTGCATGAAGCCTTTATGAGTCTACTGACAGGCTTTGAGGTACGTGATACTTTTTGATAGTACCGCACATTTTTAGGTGTGCCCTGTGTAGATAGTAGCCCCTGAGACTCTGGTTGTCGTCGAGAACGGCGGCGAACAGAGGATCGTAGTCCCAGGTAGTAACCAAACCGCCTTTATGTGTAGGTGGTGGAAGCTCCGGTGGCTAGCCGGACTAATGAGTTTGCCGAACTAAAGCGGCAACTGGATGCGGCAGATGCCGACATCGAGCTTGTTAACAAGCGGCTTGACGAGGCACAGGGTAAGTAATGCTTTCTGGTGAATGTCACATAGTAAGAGCAGTATGATGCCAGTATCTTTAATATGTTGTGACTGTAGATGGAGCTGCCACCGTGGAGACCCTTCGAGCGGAACTTGCCCGAGCCAAAGAACAAGCGAGTAGTAGTAGTGCGGCTGCTTTGAAGGCGGCCGAAGAGTTGAGGGCCGAGAAGGCCGCGCATTGCAAGAGCAAAGAGAAAATGGACAAGATGGCTGTAAAGTTAAAAGACACTGCCGACCATTGCCAATTCCTTGAAGAAGAAAACCGAGTGAAGGCGACGAACCTTGAAAAGGCCACGATGATGACCAAAGACACCCACTCTGCTATGAGAGCGAAGAAGGAGGAGCTGCGTGAAGCCGGGGATATTGCGGCTGGGGAGCCCTTCATGCTACGGAGGAAGTTTGGAGATCCACAGTATGCCCCTCTGGATCGGCTGTGGAGTTCGGCAGACGCATATATGGACTTGGCGGCGAGCGCTGTCGATGCGGCCAAATACTTCCAAGATCAAACAGATCATGAAGTGGACAAGCTATTCTGGTCACAATTTAACGTTCCAGAGCGTCCGCTTCCATTGACTGATCAGCTAGCCGAATGGGCCGAACTCAATAGGTTGTCCGAACTCGCCATGAGGTCTGTCGTGGCTCAGCTGTGGCCGGAAAAGCCGAAGCCGAGCAGCTATTTCAGCTTAGTGCAGCAGTTCCTTGGTGCGGTGCCGCGCATCAATGCGATGAAGAGGTCGGCGTGCATAGAAGGCTCGCGGATGGCCCTTGCCCGTGTTAAAGCATACTGGGCGGAGATGGATGCTACCACTGTTGCGGCGTAGGGTTCGGCCATAGGCCGAGTGGCTGCCGAGGACTATTTCGAAGAGGTTCTCGAGGGTGCTCATTTGATAGAGGCCAAGTGCTCGAAGAATATTATGTTTGAGTGACATGTATTCCCATTGTAAACACAATGTTTTTATGAAATTTATTAAGGCTGTGTTTATACTTTTCCCTGAAAGTAATATGATGCCTCCTGTGCGGCTGTTTATGTATACATGTGTATAACCTGAAAGATTGCAGTCGTCGGCTTCAGCCCCCATGCATATAATGCGGAGGTGTTCGCAGAAGACGCGTGTTCACACTTAACCCAACATCTTGGCCCTATTAATGCTTTAACACTTCCACTTAGCCATAGGAGTTTGACGGTGGGGCTACTATATAGCCCCTGGTGGCTCCGCACTCTCCTGAATTCGGGGCGCGTACATGCCTGGCCGGGAAACGGCCCTTCGTTAAGGCGGAGGAATTCTAACATTCCAATATGTCATCGAGTGGTTGACCAGTCTCATGCTATATCATGGCAGCCAGTTTTCGGCTTTCTCTACTGAGGTGCTCGTCCGAATGACCCGGGGCACAATCGCAGTAGTTCTCCTAGTGCCACCTTAGCCGATAGAGCGGAACGTAAGGTACCAAAACATAGGAGCCGGGCAAACCCAACATTTGACCAAAGACATGATTCGGAGCTGATGCATATAAGGCCAAACTCGCGACGCCGGACACTCCCTAAGGTATTCGGTCTTTATGGTATAAACCGGGCCTAAACAGTGCCCTTTGTAAGAAGCCCCTGGTGTCCAGGTACATGCATTGTTCTAACGTGGCCACATGCCAAGACGCCAACATCCTTCTCAATTGTACTGAGAATCCGAGGGATGTGTATCAACAAGAGACAGTAAAAAAGGTTGACGCGGGGTCTTAATCTAAAAAGAATCCTTGGGACGGGTCCCTGCTGCACGTCTGCGCCTGTGTCTCCGTTGTGCCGTATCCTGGACAGGTGTAGCACGGTGGTCATCTGTAAAAGAGAGGAACTTAGGTGAAAAGTTGTCGTGCAAAAAGGTAGGTTTTAAAGGAACCATGTAAATTTCAAGATGAGTAAAAATTGCCACTTGTCTGCGCGCGTTGAGCCCCTTGTGTTTGTGATAGGGGTGTGGCCATCAAACCTGTACGAATTACATATAGCTGCGCCGAACTCATCTAACCGTGTCCGTGGTCTTGAAGACCTATCGAATACTTTAGTTGGTGAGGCCGTTTTAGTGTGCGGCTGCCGAGGCGGCCGCACCCTCTTCGGCGCGCAGGGATCGCTCAATATTTCCATTTACTGTAATGATGCCACCTGGACCGGGCATCTTAAGCGTGAGGGAAGCGTAATGCGG
The DNA here is from genome assembly GCF_003073215.2 of Triticum urartu. Taxonomy (NCBI): domain Eukaryota; kingdom Viridiplantae; phylum Streptophyta; class Magnoliopsida; order Poales; family Poaceae; genus Triticum; species Triticum urartu. The sequence goes on along the minus strand of NC_053028.1, from coordinate 102,695,433 downwards.
TATTGCATTAAAGCGAGCGAAAGCTTCGCGTCCAAGTAGTGCTTGATAGCCACTTTGGAATGGAGCAATGTGGAAGGTTAAATTTTCGCTACGGAAGTTATCGGGGAAGCCGAATATAACTTCTAGTAGCAGGGAGCCCATGCAATGAGCCCATGGGCCTGGCGTTACTCCTTTAACGGTAGTATTGCTGAGGCAAATTTTCATTGGGTCTATCCCCATTTTGCGGATTGTGTCCTGATATATCAGGTTTAGACTGCTGCCACCGTCCATCGGGACACGTGTGAAGTGGTATCCGTCAATTATTGGGTCTAATACCAAGGCAGCACATCCTACACGCCGGATACTTGCTGAGTAATCCCGATGGTCAAAAGTGATCGGTTGAGACGACCAGTGGCAAGACTCCGCTATGATGGGCCCTTGGGCATATTTATCTTGGAGTGCCGCTTTATTTCTCCCCTTGATCACGTGTACCACGTTTACTGTTTTGACTTCTGGTGGAAATTTCTTTTGTTCCCCAGTGTCTTGCTTGAGAGGCTCATCCTCGTCTTCGCTTGGTGTATCCTCCCCCTTGTGTACGGCATTGAGCTTGCCGGACTGCTTGAAGACCCAACATTCTCCGTGGGTATGATTAGCGGGTTTACCAGGGGTGCTATGGATCTGACATATTTGGTCCAGAATTTTGTTGAGGCTGGACAGTTCATCTCTGGTGCCTTTAGAGGGCGGCTTTTGCTGACCTGGCCGAGAGCTTCTGAATCCGGCGTTTACCGCCGTGCTCTTCGGGCTGTCTTCTTTATTCCGGCGCTTATTATTTTTGCTGCGTCGTGATTTCCCGTTTTCATCTCTAACTTCGGATGTACTTGGGTCGCTGGTGGCTAGCCAGCTGTCCTCACCCGCGCAAAAGTGGGTCATGAGGCTTGTTAATGCTACCATTGTTCTTGGCTTTTCTTGGCCGAGGTGTCTGGCCAGCCATTCATCGCGGATGCTATGCTTAAAAGCTGCCAAGGCTTCGGAGTCCGGACATTCGACTATTTGGTTCTTTTTAGTAAGAAACCTGTTCCAAAGCTTTCGGACTGACTCTCCGGGCTGTTGAGTTATATGACTTAAATCGTCCGCATCCGGAGGTCGGACATAAGTCCCTTGAAAATTTGCCTGAAAGGCGTCTTCGAGCTCTTCTCAGCTTCCGATGGAGTTTTCGGGGAGGCTTTTAAGCCAGTGCCGAGCTGGCCCTTTGAGCTTGAGGGGTAAGTACTTTATGGCATGGAGATCATCTCCTCGAGCCATATGGATATGGAGGTTATAGTCCTCAATCCAGACCCCAGGGTATGTTGTTCCATCATATGCCTCTATGTTTACGGGTTTGAATCCCTCTGGAAATTCATGGTCCAGCACCTCATCGATGAAACATAGGGGGTGTGCGGCACCCCTATATCTGGGTGTACCGTGTTGTTCGGATGTTTGTTGTGTTGCATCATATGCTGGAGCACGCTTGCGTGGTCCATAGATGGATCTGGTTGCGTCATCATTTTGATGCGAGCCCTCGCGTGGATTGCGTATTGGCTTATGTGTGGCGTTGTTTGCCGCTCTATGCTGGCCGTGAGGACGTCTATCCGGCCAAGTGGCCGTTTTGATTTTTGGTTGCGGGGGATCTAAGGCCTCCTCATCGAATTCAGGTAGCAACTTCTGCTTCGGGTAGCTCTTGGTGGGGCGATTACCGCCGTACTTCGCTGCTGCGTTGAGTACTTTGTTCCATCTGATTCCGAGTGTGTCTTGTGCAGCCTTGAGTCTTTGCTTGTGCTTTTTTAGACTCCTTGCGGTGGCAACAAGCCTTTGACGGGCATTCAGTTGCTCCAGGTGTCTGTCCAGTGTGATGTCGTCCGGACTATTGTCTTTGACAGAGTCAGGTTGTTCGGTTTGATTCTCCGTGTTGCTGTGGTCCAGCGATGGTTCACCTTGCTCTAACGCTGGGTCTATATGATCGTTGTTTCTGCCGAGGCGGGATTTGGAGCGGCGCTTACGCCGCCGCTTTGACTGCTTCTCGAGGGGACAACCCTTCGTTGCGTCCTTCCGTTCCTCGTCGTCGTTTTCTTTTGGTGTGTCCACCATGTATACGTCATGTGATGAAGTGGCCGTCCAGTGCCCTGTGGGCAGTGGTTCCTGTTCGTCTCCTGCATCGTCGTCCATACCGTCAATGTCTTCGGAGTCGAGGTCGAGCATGTCGGTTAAGTCATCGACAATGGCTACTAAGTGGGTGGTGGGTGGGCGGCGAATTTCTTCGTCATCCGCATCCCAATCCTGCCGGACATAGTTCGGCCAGGATCCTCCTGGCAGGGAGAGAGAACCTAATGAGTTCAGTATGTCGCCAAGGGACGAGTGCTAAAAAATATCCGCGAAGATAAACTCCGTGATCGGCGCCCAATCGGATTCAATAGGAACGGGCGCAGGCGGTTTGGAGTCCGTGGCCAGGGGAAAATCCGGCGGTTTAGCAACACGGCTCTCGTGAAGGGTAAGGTCGATGTTCGGCTCGATCGCCGCTGAGGGTAAGGCCTCCGTGGTAGGGTCCATCCACCCGTCCATGGACGGTGCAACCGGCTTCGACTTGAGGGTCGGAGCGGCTGCCGATGCGATCTCTCGGACACTGTCTGATGGTAGAGCTAAATCGTACTCATCGTGACCGCGAGACGCACAAGGCAGAGGCTCGAATCCGTCGAAGATCAAGTCTCCGCGGATATCGGTCGTGTAGTTTAAGCTTCCAAACCTGACCTGGTGGCCAGGGGCGTAACTTTCGATCTGCTCCAGTCTCCAGATGGCCAAGCAAGTTGGCCCGCAGTGCGAAGTCGCCGAACACAAAGATCTGTCCGGGGAGAAAAGTCTCACCCTGGACTGCATCGCTATCAATGATAGACGGAGCCATCAGGCCTAACGGCGACGACACAGAGGAACTCTCAATGAAAGCACCAATGTCGGTGTCAAAACTGGTGGATCTCGGGTAGGGGGTCCTGAACTATGCGTCTAGGCGGATGGTAACAGGAGGCAGGGGACACGAAGTTTTACCCAGGTTCGGGCCATCTTGATGGAGGTAAAACCCTACGTCCTGCTTGATTAATATTGATGATATGGGTAGTACAAGAGTAGATCTACCACGAGATCAGAGAGGCTAAACCCTAGAAGCTAGCCTATGGTATGATTGTGCGTTGTCCTACGGACTAAAACCCTCCGGTTTATATAGACACCGGAAAGGGCTAGGGTTACACAAGGTCGGTTACAAAGGAGGAGATATACATATCCGTATTGCCAAGCTTGCCTTCCACGCCAAGGAGAGTCCCATCCGGACACGGGACGAAGTCTTCAATCTTGTATCTTCATAGTCCAACAGTCCAGCCAAAGGATATAGTTCGGCTGTCCAGAGACCCCCTAATCCAGGACTCCCACACATACCTTGACAAGATTTTGAAGTAGTTCAAAATGGAACAGTCAAAGAAGGAGTTCTTGCCTGTGTTGCAAGGTGTAAAGTTGAGTAAGACTCAAAACCCGACCACGACAGAAAATAGAAAGAGCATGAAAGTAATTCCCTATGCCTCAGCCATAGGTTTTACTAAGTATGCTATGCTGTGTACTAGACCTATTGTGTACCTTGTCATGAGTTTGGCAAGGGGGTACAATGGTGATCCAGGAGTGGATCACTGGACAGTGGTCAAAGTTATCCTTAGTTACCTAAGAGGACTAAGGAAATGTTTCTCGGTTATAGAGGTGACAAAGAGTTCGTCGTAAAGGGTTACGTCAATGCAAGCTTTGACACTGATCCGGATGACTTTGAGTCTCAATCTGGATAAATATTGAACGTGGGAGGAATTAGCTAGAGTAGCTCCGTGCAGAATATTGTGGACACAGTAATTTGCAAAATACATACGTATCTGAATGTGGCAGATCCATTGACTAAACCTCTCTCACAAGCAAAACATTATCACACCTTAAGTACTCTTTGGGTATTAAATCACATAGCGATGTGAACTAGATTATTGACTCTAGTAAACCCTTTGGGTGTTGGTCACATGGCGATGTGAACTATGGTTGTTAATCACATAAAGATCTGAACAATTGGTGTTAATCACATGGTGATGTGAACTAGATTATTGACTCTAGTGCAAGTGGGAGACTGAAGGAAATATGCACTAGAGGCACTAATAAAGTTGTTATTTTATATTTCCTTATATCATGATAAATGTTTATTATTCATGCTAGAATTGTATTAACCGGAAACTTGATACATGTGTGGATACATAGACAAAACACTGTGTCCCTAATAAGCCTCTACTAGACTATCTCGTTAATCAAAGATGGTTAAGTTTCCTAACCATACACATGTGTTGTCATTTGATAAACGGGATCACATCATTAGGAGAATGATGTGATGGACAAGACCCATCCGTTAGCTTAGCATATTGATCGTTCAGTTTTATTGCTATTGCTTTCTTCATGTCAAATACATATTCCTTCTACTATGAGATTATGCAACTCCCGGATACCGAAGGAATGCCTTATGTGCTATCAAATGTCACAACGTAACTGGGTGATTATAAAGATGCTCTACAGGTATCTCCAAAGGTGTTTATTGGGTTAGCATAGATCGAGATTAGGATTTGTCACTCTGAGTATCGGAGAGGTGTCTCTGGGCCCTCTCGGTAATGCACATCATAATAAGCCTTGCAAGCAATGTGACTAATGAGTTAGTTACGGGATGATGCATTATGGAACGAGTAAAGAGACTTGCCGGTAATGAGATTGAACTAGGTATGGAGATACCGACGATTGAATCTCGGGCAAGTAACATACCGATGATAAAAGGAATAACGTATGTTGTCATTACGGTACGACCGATAAATATCTTCGTAGAATATGTGGGAACCAATATGAGCATCCAGGTTCCGCTATTGTTTATTGCCCGGAGAGGTTTCTCGGTCATGTCTACATAGTTCTCGAACCCGTAGGGTCCGCACGCTTAACGTTCAATGACGATTTGTATTATGAGTTATACGTTTTGGTGACCGAAGATTGTTCGGAGTTCCGGATGATATCACGGACATGACGAGGAGTCTTCAAATGGTCGAGAGGTAAAGATTTATATATTTGACGATAGTATTCGAACACCAGAAGTGTTTCATAATGTATCGGATACGTATCGGAGTACCGGGGGGTCACCGGAACCCCCCGGGGGAAGATATGGGCCACATGGGCCATAGGAGGGACGCAGGCCAGCCCACAAGGGGTAGCGCCCCCCACCCCCTCCAAGGGAGGAGTCAGAATTGGACTAGGGGAGGGGGCGGCACCCCCCTTTCCTTCTCCTTCTCCCTCTCCTTCCCCTTTCCCCCTCCGATAAAAGGAAGGGGGGCGAATTAGACTAGGAGCCCAAGTGGGACTCCTCCCACTTGGGGCGCTCCTAGGCCGGCCTCCTCCCCTCTCCTTCCTTTATATACGGGGGCGGGGGGCGCCTCTAACACACATCAATTGTTCAAGCCGTGTGCGGCAGCCCCTCCATCGTTTACTCCTCCAGTCATATTGTAGGAGTGCTTAGACGAAGACCTACGCGGATCACTTCACCATCACCGTCACCAAGCCATCGTGCTGACGAAACTCTCCCTCGGCACTTTGCTGGATCAAGAGTTCGAGGGACGTCATCGAGCTGAACGTGTACAGAACTCGAAGGTCCCGTACGTTCGTTGCTTGATCGGTTGAATCGAGAAAATGTTCGACTACATCAACCGCGTTAAACTAACGCTTCCGCTTTCGATCCACGAGGTTACGTGGACACACTCTCTCCTTTTTGTTGCTATGCATCTCTTAAATAGATCTTGCGTGATCGTAGGAATTTTTTTTAATTGGATGCAACGTTCTCCAACAATAATAATATGGAGATAGAAAAGAGTACCAAATCAGTTGTTTATTTCCGTTTATTGTGGAGTTGATTCACTCCTCTCAACCTCTTGAGTCACTCGAGTTGAAACCCAGGGTGTAGACCCTTCCATTGCCGACAACGTTGAAAAATATCTTTTCATCCTCTATTGCTGCGACATGAAATGAATTGACACCAAAATGCTTTAGTTTCAAATGAATTAACATTAACACATAGATATACAGGATATAACATACTCATTGACTGGATACTTGGTTCAAATTTCTACTACAATTAGAATTAGGGGAATTGGAAAATACTCACTCCGTTTAAAAAAACTGGTCCCTTAAATGGATGTATCTAGCATCAAGTTAGTGCTAGATACATCCATTTGAAAGCTAGGTTTGGGACAAGTTTTTTCGAATGGAGAAGTAGTTGGTTCAGGTTTCAATCAATTAAACAAAGAAACAAAAGACACTAAACATCGTTTGGTCTCATAGAATTACCCAGCCGAGAGCGGACAGTGGCCGGAGTCCTACAAGTAGTAGCCGGGGAGTCGGACAGTGAATAGATTCGGGCAGTGGCCGGAGTAGACTGGTGGCGTTGCACGGATAGACTGCTAGAAGGAGCAGGGGACAGCCTCACCGGCCGGCTGGGGAACTTGGGGGACCGGCCCGCCTGGGTGGGGGCGGAGACGAACGGCAGGGATCGGAGAGTGGCAGGAGCGTGGGGGGCGGGTGCAGTCGCCGGCGGCTGGCGTCGTGGCGCACTTTTTTCCGCCCGACTCGCGTGCATGAATGCGAACTTGCTTTTTTTTTTTTTTTTTTTTTGCTGATAGGTCTTCTGTCGCTCTCGCTGGCTCCTCCCTCGCGTGGCTGAAGCTGGACGCCTTGCGGACTGGGCCTTGGCTATGTTGTGGGTTAGGCCCCGGGCCCATATGAAAAACATGGCATACCTAATAGCTAAAAAAAGCCACGCCCCGGGCCTGGGCCCTGGGAGCCTGGGGTGTAGATCCGCCCCTGTGTGTGATGCATAGTTGGCCACTAGCATTGATCCGATCCATGGCACAGATCAAAAGAGCACAACCTTTTGGAGGAAAATTCACATATGGTTCCATGAACACAAGCATTTCGTGCCCTATTCCGATGCGGTCATCGACAACTATGAATGGAAGTCCCTCAACCAACTATGGTGCACCATCCAAGAGGCAATGCCCAAGTATTGCGGGCACTTGACGCATCTTATCGCACGGTGGCCTAGCGGTGCACAAATCACCGAGCAAATAAGTTGATCATTAGTCGAATATCTTGGCGAAGAAGGAGGTGGCATGCGTGAAGCGCTTGGGCATCAAGGGGGAGAGGTTCAAATTATTGATGGAGGTGATGGATAAGAAGCTCAAGTTCGAAGAGAGGAGGACCATGATCGAAGATAGGAAGACCGCGCTCGAGGAAGAGAAGTTGAAGATCGCCGCCAATGCAGAGGACGCTAAGACCTTGAATGTGGACTCTCAAGATGCTGACACAAGAATCGCCATGCAATCTGTCCGTTACCAGATGTTGCAACGGCAGAAAGATCAGTTAGCGGTGGCGGATAATGAGGACGCGGCGGAGGAATACGTTGACGCGGATGTGGAGGTAGAGGCTGCCTACGCGGAGGCGGTGACACCTCCTTGATCGGGGAGCAGACGGCTCGGATTGCCAGTCCGACAAGGCAGAAATGCACGGATTGTCAGACTGATATTCTTTTGGATTCAGCCATGTAAAAACTAAGCATATTTGCCTCTTTTTGGTTGTGATCGGGCATGCTATCCGATGCTGGTGTGATCCACCGTGTTGTGTGGATTTGACTATATTTGAATTCGAATTTACTGACGGGCATATACATGATAGCGTTGGATGGTGGCCTTCCGCATCTGTGTCCGCGAACGGATGCGGAAGGAAATTTATAGGTCACCACTGGAGATGCACTAAGGTTTGCAACTTTCATTATCTTATCGTTTTCTCATCTATTAATGAAACCGCATCATCCTCCACTAACAAGGAAAGCTAGCAGCGCCTCTTTTTTATATTATTATTATTCACTTTTCATAATTGTCTCACCTTTGAGGGGAAAAAGTCCGTTTGATGTTGTTGATTTCTTTCCGAACAAGATAAGGACTTCGAAAGAACGGAAATTACTGTATCACAAATTAGTGGTTGTCTATATGTTCACCATAGTTCAGAATAATAAATCTAGAGCAGTTTTAGCATGCTTCCTCTTTTTACATGAGAGGTAAGAGTATGTAGTAGATCTGAATCGTTGATAACATTAATTAGTGGTCGGATTAACTCTGATCTTCTTACCTCATATGTAAAAAAAAGGATAAGAGGGAGTATGTTAAAATTTGCCTAAATCTAAGTTGCAGAAAATCACTGTTCTTTTTGTTAGCCAATAAGCATTTCGTGTCCAACTTAAGTGTATTTGAGTATGAACAAAGATGTCAATTAATTCAACATACAACTCTGAATTCTTTCTGACCTGGTTGTTCAATCATACTATCAAACTTACAAGTACTTGTGTGCAAAGCACAAACCTGTTTCTTGAAATTGACAGCACTGTGCTATGACAACATGTTTCTTGATTTTGTTCAGAAGTTCTGCATGCACCTGCTGCTATGTTGAGGCTTTTCAAATGCATGTTGCAATCAAGTACCTGTCGTATAGTTTGAGCTTCAGATTACAGGTTGACCTTCAGACCTTCCACGACGGATTCACCTTCCACTCATGTAACTTTTTGTACGTCAACGTGGTTGCTGGCTTCTGTGAAATGTAAATGTCATCCAGCCTGCCTTGTCAACGCCCGGCCTAATGAAATTCTCTTGCGTGCCGTTTCGGTTTCCAGTTTTTGCTCCACGAGTATTACGTTTTTGAAATTATTGGTGAGAATGATTTCAGAAACTTTGCAGTGGTGATTTTCTCGAAATCTTCTAAAACTATGTGGTCATGTCTACTTTATGGGCATGAGACGAGAGATGACATACTTTGTTGATATGAGACGAGAGATGACATAATAATATATTAGTGTGGGTATTATTGTCGATGTCAAAGATAAAACACTTACGTGCTAGTGTTAGGTTCGTGGATAGCTCACGGAAGAGGCTACTAGGTAGCTATCTAGGGACAACAAAAGTAGTTGCTGCGAGCAAAGATTTTTATCCCATCATCAATCATTTGGTAAGTTCAGCTAGTACCATTTTGTTATCATGAATACACGTCTACTCACATTACTTATCCATCCTTGTGTCATGCAAATGTACTCTCACCTAGCTCCATTTTTTTTTTGTCTTCTTCTCATAGATCGGCTATGCAACCCATGAGCAAAGATTTTTATGGACGACAAATCATCTCCCGAGTTAACATGAATCATAAAGTTTTCTAGGGTGCATACGTAGTACTATACAAAGTACTTGTAGCTAGCTCCCTACACCTGTCGTGTGCCTCCGTGTCATCTACGTAGCCTTCTACTCCAGCTAGCTACTCTAGTTGAAGAGAAATTTAGCTACTCACCTGATGATCTATGTTATCCCTTGACGTACTTTCACCTACCACTCTAGCTCCTAAGTAGTAGGCGATTAGGCCGCCTCTCGTTGATTTTCACCGCGCGTGCCGTGCTGGCGTGCTAGGCTGCTGGCCATGAGCTGATCAGACGGCCGACACGTGCCGAGGCCCAAGGCCTTCCAGTTCCTCCCCCACACGCGACAGCTAGCCAGTTGTCTACCTCTAGCCGCCGATCTGTCGTTGCTTTGCTTTCCATTCTCACGAGATCACGTCACGCCACTGACTCTCTGTGCGCCTTTCGGTTGCTCGTTTCCCATGCACGTCGCCGTCGCAGCGGACAACGGGACAAGACAAGGCTCCCCAACCGCACCCACCGCCGCGGCCGCGGCTCGCCACATCACACCGCAACACAACACACACGCCGCCTCTCTGCGTGTGTGGGAGAGAGAGACAATTAATGTACGAGCTAGCAATATACAATGGGGGATGAGATGATGGAAGTGTGCTGGCCGACGTGCCGTGGATTAGCGGTGTACGACTAATTGTGCAAAGTATTGACGCGAAACACTGCATGTGGCAGTTGTTTATCTCCGCTGATGGCACGCGTGCTCGGAATTAGCTACGGCTTAATCCCACCCAGATTGCAGATCGGTCCTGCGTACTCGGCCTCCGATCCACGTGCGACAGATCTATGTGCATGCTAATGACAATGTACTTCCGTGTGGTTTCTGGTCGATGTTGCACTGAACGGATAGCCAACACACCTGGCGACGATGGATGGGAGCAACAAGTTGAAGCCGGCCGCAGCAATTCATGTCCCAGGACACACACACGCACCGCACGCAACATACTCCTACTCCCTCCGTCCGAAAATACTTGTCATCAAAATGAATAAAAGGGGACGTACCTAGATGTATTTTAGTTCTAGATACACCCCTTTTTGTCCATTTTGATGACAAGTTTTCGGACGGAGGGAGTATTATTTTATTGACACACAATCTTCTCTGTACATTTAGTTAGCATGACTACATATAGTAATATGATCCAAATATTAATATACAAATTTTTTTGTTTATAGAATTCTAATGTGTGTCATAAAAATATTTGAACAAATTTAAACCAACTTATGTTATCTTTTATTATTATACATTAACACATATTCCACAGGACCCATAAAATTAATTTAAAAATATTAGGAAAAAAAGAGAACTAAACCTCAAACCTTTACAGAATAAGTTGTGCCACTTATATGCATTACATATGTTGTGAGAAGCACCTACGACGCATCCACATTAGGGCAAATTATGCTCTCATATATGAAAATTGCTTCTCCATCTCGCCGAGCCTTTTATCAAGTCACTATATCCAGTTTTGATTTTCCATGTTACACTGCTTGGGCAACTGTAACCTTTTCATCCTACCCTTATGAAGATACTCATGTGAGCTCTAATAGTTGACAGTAAGTTAGGGAGGAGTGTGAAGTAACGGGTAACACGACCTCAAGTAAAACCTTTTTATAGTGTTTTAAGAGCTTATCATATTTGTGATAATATATTGTGTAATTTTTTTATACGATCTTCACATATGGTCCGTCGATGCGTATGCCTCGCAGGAGAGATTATTCTGAATCAACCGTAAACTATTTTTCAAATTCATAAGCTCATGTTTGGACCGATACAAAAAACTTTTGTACCAAACATACATACCTTTTATGCATATAATTTATTTATTGACACACAATCTTAATTACTATGTTCTCTATTTTTAGTTATATTACATATGTAATATCAAAATTATTAATATATAGTATTTTTGTATAGAATTCTAATGTCTATCATAAAAAATAAAACAAGTTTTTCTAGGATTTAGTTTTTTTAATTAACACATAAAAATTGATGAGAAAATATGAGGAAAGTTATAGAAACAAAATCGCAAAATTCCATAGACTAATTTATGACACTTGTATGCCTTAGTCTGTATATATCGTGCCAGGCGCCCATGTATGTGTGTGTTTTGGGCATGTTTTAATATCCTTGCAAATCTTTGTAGAAGTTTTTACAATCTAACAAATATCTTGATAAAGGCTCTTAGTGTATTATTAAGTACTCCCTCCATTCCTAAATATAAGTCTTTTTAGAGATTCCACAATATGGACTACCACTAGTAGAAAACAGGGCTTTGGTTTGGGCCTGGCCAGCCCATTAGTCCTGGTTCAGCCACGAACCCGGACCCATGGGGGCATGGGTCCCGGTTCGTGAGCCCAGGGGGGCGGCCGGGGCCTCGTGGGCATTGGTCCCGGTTCATGCGCCAAACGGGGACAGAAGGGGAAGCTTTAGACCCGGTTCCAGCCACGAACCGGGACAAATGAGTTGCCTATATATACCCCATCGCCGCAGCAGAGCACTCCAAAGTGCTCTGTTTTTTCTGCCCGGCGAGGGGAGGGTATTTGGGTGCTCTAGCTCACCTCCTTTGCACATGAGGTGTTCGATGAAATGTCCGAGCCACACTAGTTAAGCTTTCTCCTCTCGAAGCTCGACCTCCAAGCTCCATTTTCCCCGAGATTTGCATAGGTTTAGCGGTCTATCACGTCCCGTCCCCGTCTTCACCGCCGTCGATCGCTCGCGCCGATCTCGTCACCTGCATCACCGTGGTGAGCCTCTTGTTCTTATCTTCTTTCTGAAAGAAAAGAATTCTTACTTTAGATAGATACTTGTCTAATTTTCTTACTTTTATTATTGCTTGTTATTATATAGTGTGATGGTTTTGGTATCCGCCCCCGTCGGCCCTCGTCCTATCTATGATTCAGATGTGGTATATATTCTCTTTTTATAACTGTTTGGTTCATTTATTGTTTATGACAATTATGCCGACCGATGTGACATAGATTTTATTTATGTAGGAGGTAGTTGAACCGGAAATTCCAACCGACCCTATTGTCGAGAGGTTAAATTTAGTTGAAGAAGAAAACAACTAATTGAAGGAAAAAATAAAAAAAATTGAGGAGGAGAAGATGATATTGGAGTTGCATGTTGCGGATGTCGTCGATGATCACAAGATCAAGATGGATGCAATGCGGTTGAATATTAGAAAGATTAGAAAATATGTCATTCGTACCGAGGCTTGGTATCATTATGCTGTTGGATCAATTTTTACCTTCGTTGTGATTATGATCGCATTTATTGTTGCGTTGAAAGGTTTTACATAGTTTCAATGTATGTTTTAACTAGATGCTCTGGAGAGCTATATGTTGTTCAATGAGAACTATGTATGTACTTTGTTTTTAATGTGATGATGAACTTCTATTAATTTCGTCACTTATATATCCATGTGAATCTGTAATGGTTTTTGACACACACAATTATATATAATGCACGCAATGCATCCAGTTTTTTCCGTAACCCTCTCAACTTTTTAGCACATGCTATATGGGTGAAATGATGATACCATGCCAACTTTTAACCTTTTCAGAGTTCATCTGTGGTGCTTTTCAATTTCAGGGTCATTTAGCTCAAAAAAATCAGTAAATGCATGAAAAATAACAAATAAAGTTAGAAAGGGTTGAAAATTAATGATGTGGCTTTGAATGGTGCATTTTGAACACACAAAAAGTCTGGAGTTCAAATAAGTTCAAAAAATGAAATCCCTTTGTAACAGATGAGTTTTCGTCCGAAACCCTGATACTTCAAAAGAGATTGTCCATTTTGTACACGAAGTGCATCCATTTTTTCCCGTAACCCTCTCAACTTTTTAGCACATGCTATGTGGGTGAAATGATGATACCATGCCAACTTTCAACCTTCTCAGAGTTCATTTGTAGTGCTTTTCAATTTTAGGGTCATTTAGCTCAAAAAAAATCGGTAAATGCATGAAAAATAACAAATAAAGTCACAAAGGGTTGAAAAATGATGATGTGGCTTTGGATGGTGCATTTTGAACACATAAAAAGTCTGGAGTTCAAATAAGTTCAAAAAATGAAATCCCTTTGTCGTAACCCTCTCAACTAATAGCAAAAATAATGAACTTAAAATAATCAATTAAAATATTATGTTATGATCAACTAAAACAAAACTATAATATTCTTCAATAGCAAAAACAATCACCTAAAAAGTTTTTATAAAACTCTAATAGCAAAAGGAATCAACTAAAAAGCTTTTATAAACCTCTAGTATTTTTTAAACTAAAATTATATAAAATTTATGCAACTAAAAGCATGAAAGAATTATCAAAACATGAAAAGAAGAAAGAATTATCATAAAGAATTTTTTTATAGAAATTTTAGTAGCAAAAAGAATTTTCATAAAGAATTTTTTTGATAGAAACTAAAATAACAAAATCCGTTTTTGAATATAATGATAAAACAGAGTAATATTAAATAGCAGGACAAAGAATCACTCAAAATACATTTTTATAGTGAAGTTATTCACAAACTAGTGATTCACACAAATTTCAAAGAATTCAAATTTAAACTATTCAAATTTGGAAACTAATGGCACTAACAAAATATTTATAATTATTCTAACCTAAAAGCAAAAAAGAATAAAAAATAAAGCAAAAATCAAAAGAAAATAAATAATTCAAAAACAAAAAAAATACGGGAAAAAAATAAAAAATGCCACCTACTGGGCCACACGGCCTGCATATGACTAGAAACCCATCTTTACATGGGCCAGGATGCAGGCCCGCAGGCCCAATAGGCCCAACATGGTAGTGACAAGGGTAGGTAAGTACTGCCTGCATATTAGACAGGAGCTCAGCACGTGAGCCACAACACAGCTTATAAACAGGTGCTGAGCTCTCTCAACTAGCGAGGGGGGACTAAACTCCCACCACACCACCGTTGTGCCACCCTTTCGTCCCGATTGGTGGGACGAACCGGTATGAATACCCCCGTGGTCCCCGTTGGTGGGACGAACCGGTACGAATACCCCCCTTTGGTCCCGGTTGAAACAAGACCTTTGGTCCTGGTTGGTGGCACGAATCGGGACCAAAGGGGGGTATTGGTCCCGGTTGGTGCTATGAACCGGGACCAAAGGTGTGACTATATAAGCCAACACTTAAAAAAATTGCCCAATTGCTCCCATTCTCCCCCGACGCCGCCAGGCCGCTCCTCGTCGTCATCGCCGTCGCCGCGCCCTGCCCCGACGCCACCCGCCACCCGTCCTCCGCCCCGATGCCGCCCGACGCCGCCCAACTTCGCCGCCGCAGATGCCCTCGACGCCAACTGCCCCAACGCCGGCACCGCTCCCCGGGCCCCTGCGTGCCCGCCCCGACGCCGCCCGCCGTGCCCCGCCACCCCCTGTGAGCACCTGCCTCGCGCCCCTGCCCTGCCTCGCTCCCGCACCCCTGCCCTGCCTCGCGCACCTGTGCCCCTGCCCTGCCCCGCCGGCGCCGACTCCGCCATGCCCCTCTACCTGGCCGACCCCTAGCTTTCCTTTATTTTTTTGTATATATATATATATATGCTATTTGTTTAGATGTTTTTAGATGTTCTTATATGCTGTTTCAGATGTTTTTAGTTGTTCATAAAAAATTAGATGTAGGTATGTATGTGTGAGGGGTCATATATGTATTTTTTTTAGATTTATTTTTTAGATGTTCTTATATGTTGTTTTTAGATGTTTTTTTGTATGTATGCATGTATGTATGAGGGATCGTATATGTATTTTTTAGATGTATTTTTGTATGTATGTATGTATGTATGAGGGATCATAGATGTATTTTTCAGAATTTTCTATCATGCATAGACCGATTTTAGACCATGGGAGCACCCCCCTATCGTTGCAACAGTGCTAAGTGATATTAAGAAGGAAGAAGAAGAAAAGGAAGGAGAGGAAAAAGGAAAATAAGAAGAGGAAGAAGGAGAAGAAGAGGAGAGGAAGAAGAGGAGAAATAAATAAGAAGAGAAAAAAGAAAAAAAAGAGGAGAAGAAGAAGAAGTTCCTTTCTTCTCATCCTCTTTTTTTTCTTTTTTTCTTCGATCTTCCCCTCTATTCCTTTCTTCCTCTCCTCTTTTTTTCTTCTTCATCTTCTTATTTTTTTATCGGGTATGTCGTTGTCGATATACCCCCTCCCCGATAACTTCAACATGAGGGGGTCGATATACCCCCTCCCCGATAACTTCGACATGAGGGGGGGAGGGGGTCGACGAGGGTTCGAGGGGGCGAGGGTTGGGAACTAGCTATGGTAGAGGGTTGAGGGTCGCCGAGGGTTCGAGGGTCGTCGAGGGGCCGAGGGGTCGAGAGGTTGCCTAGCTAGTGTCAAAGTATTGAAGAAATCCATGGCTTTTGCATATGAACCCTTGAAGCATTGCCAAGGCCACCCAAATTTACCAAGTTAAAAGAGCGTTGTCGTTGAGTCCACCCCGAACCCTTGAAGTGTTGCCAAGGCCACCCCAAACCCTAGAGAAGCATCGAGGCCACTAATATGATTCCTTGTTGTGATTAGGTAGCTAGGTCTACGTTTGCCACTAATATATCCACCTGCTGTCATGTTTGTATAATAATTGCCATGTTGTAATATTTGTAGAAACAATGGAGCACGGACGAGACGAGGCAGCAGAATAGGTGTTGGGGGACATAATCTTAGCCGGAGGTGATGTCATGTCGTATCTTAACGACAATGATGGTCTGGAAGGACAGGGTGAAGAAGCAGGCTACGGTGATCGAACAATGGAGGAGGAAAGACATGATTATGATGGCTCCGGTGACCGAATGCCGGTGCAAGAGGGAGACCGTGATGACGGCTCCGGTGACCGAATAGAGTCAAAGTCAAGCCAGGTATATATATATATATAAAGCCTGTGCTGACTAGCTAATTGACGCATTCATTGTTTTGGTATGTACACATATTAACTCTCATCTTTCTTCTTTTTTCTAGCCCTCTGGATCAAGCACAACTTCGGTAAAGAAACGAGGCCCGAAGAAAAAGTTGCGCCGGGATGAAAGGTTCACGATCAAAGCAATCGCGCGCGATGGCCAACCGATTGAACCCATCCGGACAAAGGAAGCATTTGCTGCTCGGTGCGGGGTTCTTGTTAGGGACAAGATCCCGATCAGCATCCACCAATGGTTGAAGCCTAAGAGGGAAGACCCTGAGGTCTCTTATGTCAACGATATGTAGAAAGATGATCTTTGGACCGCGCTGAAGGCAAATTTCACCCTACCGCCAGAGGAGGATCCAGAGAAGCCAGTTAAAGAGCAATTGATCAAGTCTCATGCTCTTAAGAAGATGGCAAAACTATTCAGGAGGTGGAAGAATGAGCTGAAAACAACGTTTGTCGACAAAGAAGAGACACCAGAATTCACCGGCCGGTATGAGAAGATCAGAGATCAATGGGATGCATTTGTGGCCCACAAGACATCGGAGAAGAGTAAGCAGATGTCAGCGAGAAACAAGATAAATGCTGCGAAGAAGGAGCATCACCATCGGACGGGGTCAGATGGCTACCTCGAAGCCCGGCCATTGTGGGCCAAGGCTGAGAATGACCTGCTTGATAAAGGGGTCGAACCAGAGACATTGAACTGGCCAGACCGTTGCCGGACTTGGTTCTTCGGGGTTGGCGGAAGCTTGGACCCTGTAACAGGGAAGTGCGTTTGGACGAAAGAGCAAATGCGAATACCCGTCACGAAGCTTAAGTACTATATCGCCGCAGTGCAGGACGGGACGTTCGTTCCAGACAGAGAGAATGATAAGCTCACAATGACCCTCGGGAATCCTGAGCACACTGGACGGACACGAGGCACGCCAGGCTCCGTTCTGTGGAAGGCTGAATTTCCGGACGCAGGCGGTTACAAATGCCAGGAGAGGAGAAGAAAGTGGAGCAGACCCAACTACAAGCGCTGCACGCAAGGGTACAAGCAATAGAGGAACGAGAAGCAGTTCGCAGCAAGCGACCTGCCGAAGCTACCCCCGAAACTACCCCGCCATCTCAGCGGAGAAGCAGCGTGGCTTCCACCGAGCTGCTTTAGCTGGAGCCTGTCTTCACGGCTCCTGCTAGCTACCCCGTGGATGCTATCACGGAGTCTCAACATTTCCACCTTATGACGCAATGGCAGAACTTCAAAGTCAAGGCAGCTGTCGGCTCTGTTCGACCTCCTGAACCCGATGCAACTTTTCACTGTCGTCCAATTCCAGAAGGATATGCTAGGGTGACGGTGGACGAAATAACGGAGGGATTTGAGGACCTCGAGCTTGACCACCCTACCAGTGAAGGGGAGACTCGGCTGGGTTCTGCTCTGAAGACTCCATGCCTATGGCGGAAGGAGCTCATCAACCTTCCAAACTGGACACCTCCGCCTCCTCATCCTCCGACAAGTCAGGGCACTCCGCCTCCTCCTCCTCCTCCTCCTCCTCTGGCGAGTCAGGGCACTCCGCCTCCTCCTCCGGCGAGTGGTCAGGGCACTCTGGCTCCTTCTCCTGCGCGTGGCGGCACTCCGCCTCCTTCTCCGCCTGCGCTGGCGCACCCGAGCAGCCAGCCTCCTCCTTCTCCGCCTCGTCAGCAAGGGCGGAAGAGACCCGCCGCCACTCCGGCTGCTTCGGCGCGTCGTACTCGTTCTCCTCCGCCTCGTAAGCAAGCAAAGAAGACATCCGCAGCCGCTCCGCCTGTTCCGGCATCTAGAAGTACAGTCAGAGGCGGGAGGCAATTCAGATTCGGTCCATCTCTAAGGCCTCTAGAGAAGTTACCATACGAGAGGTCCGTGGAGGAAACCAAGGAGATCGTGGAAGCCGAAGTGAGGGACTTCTTTGAAGCGGTGAAAGCAAAGAAACATCCACCTCCGGAGGAGAAGGTAGATCCGGTGAAAGCAAAGTGCACACTCGATGCCCTGAAGAAACCACCACCGTCTCCGCCGAAAACCAACTATGAGCACATTATTGGAAAGTCATTTATCAGTGATCGAAGGTTAGCAGAACGACGAGCTAGGAAAAAAATTGCCCAGCTCGGCGAACAAGCGAACCAATCGTGCCCCCCGCTCAAGGTGTCTAGCGATATCGTCGCTAATGATCCGAGGATGCTGCCCGGTTATACCAATCTTGGAGATTACCTGCCCGATGATGCAAATTTTGATATAATGGAGGTGGACAAACACAAATACCAGTACGGGAAGCCTCTCGTCAGAGATGGAACTACTCTGACAACGATGATGCGAAGATTCCATGATTGGTACATGAAAACATGCAGCGAGTCTGGGGGGAAGAATACTTTGACGCTGAGAGTTAAAGAGGAGCACAACCTCATTGGAATTAAACTGTTGTCTATTCCATTTGAGGAGTTCTTCCGGTGGTTCAATCAAAAGGCCCTTGATAAATTAACGGTCACTTGCTACTGTCTGTAAGTACTACTTCTGTCATTAAGTCTCTCTATATATAGCTCAGCTCTTTCATTGCATGTATATATAATTATCCTCACTATATTATGCAGATTGAAGATCGTCGAATGCAGAAAAGCAAAAATCTATGATATTGGGTTCATTAACACAAATCTCATAGATGAATATATGGTTAAATTTGATGCCAAGGAAACCGAGGCCAACTTGCTCAAATCATTGGTAATAAATCAAAACAAAGATAAAATACTCTTTCCTTACAACTTGAAGTGAGTGTTACTGTCTTGTGCATATTCCGTTTCCCTTATTACCCGAGGTTATAGTAATGTAATTGATGAGTTATGCATGCGTGCGCAGCTTCCACTATATTCTCCTGGAGATTAAGCTTGAGTAGGGACTAGTAACCGTCTTAGACTCGAGACGAAAATCTCCCGAGATCTATGCGGACATGACTAAAATGCTCGATAAGTAAGTTCAATCGATCATTATCGCACCATATCGGCAACTTTTTGTTCATTTCCTGATATCAAGTAACTGTTTTCTTTGTCTCGCGGGGTTTGTAAAGTATTCACCGCACAATCTCCGGGACTGCCGAGGGAGCTGCGATGGACATACCCAAAAGTAAGTATTATTAGCTAGCTGGTTCCGCGCATCTCGATTCCGTTGATTCTAGCTACTTTCATCAATGCCATTTATAGTGCTTCATTATCAGTTTGATTAACCTCTATTTCTCGTAAAGTGCTTGTGGCAGGAACAAGGAATGATTACTGTGGATACTACGTTTGCGAGTTCATCTACAACGTGACTTACAAAAAAACCTGGGGCTACTCTAAAAGACAATTTGATGTGCGTAAGCAATAATATTCACAAGTTCATTATATTACCATCATTTGTGTTAAGTTTCATTCATATATATGTATTGACCCCCTTCTTCAAATTAGATGTGGCATATGCGGGATGAACTCCTACCACAAGATCGCATCGAAGCAATTCAAGAGGAATTGACGGGATTTTTTCTTGACCACGTCATCAATAAAGACGGTGAATACCATCTGGAAGCTGAGTTCATATATAATTAGGGGATTATATTGTAAGAGATCTTAATATTATATATATGTAGCCTGTAGCGCCGGATTGATATACGAAAACTTGTTGTTCGACCAATCTCTCGGAGAAGGAGAGGTCGATATCACTTCTCTCTGTATGAATATGTTCATGACGAACTTATGTACTTAATGGTTTCCTTCATTTGCTTACTAGCTAGCGTGTCGAGGGCCTCTCTATACGTATAGTACGTAGCATCGACCAAGCACGGAGATAAGAGATGACTCTTCTCTCTATTAATTAATTAGCTACCTAACACAATATGTGAAACCCCTAAAATTAACCATACCAACCCCCCAAAACCCCCAACAAACAAAACCCTAGCCCTGAAATACTGACGCGTGGTAGCTTATTGGTCCCGGTTGGTGTCACCAACCGGGACAAAAGGCCCCCCTGTCAGGGCAAGCCGCAGCGGCCACGTGGAGCCCCATCTGTCCCGGTTGGTGTAATAACCGGGACTAAAGGTGTAGGTCTTTAGTACCGATCCTTTAGTCCCGGTTCCTCAACCGGGACAAATGGGCCTTACGAACCGGGACAAATGGCCTTTTTTCTACTAGTACATGCGAAGCAAAAATAAGTGAATCTACACTCTAAAACATGTCTATATACATCCATATATAGTCCATATTGAAATCTCTAGAAAGACTTATATTTAGGAACAGAGGGAGTATAACAAATTGAAAAAGCTCAGACCATGAAGATGTTTACGATGATTTTGTCATTAAATCATTGACTTATTTGTTTTATATATTTGTCTTCAAATGAAAAGGGTCGCCCTCCCTATATATTTTCCCAAGGCAATTTAGGATTTGTGCAAGATTACTTCATGGGCAAGTGCAACTCTTTCGTTTACTCTTATCCACATATTATCCTGAGATCTAGTAGTTTTTTAGCGTAATCCAAGATCTGGTAGTTGGCAGTATGTTAGGGACGAGAGTGAAGTAATCATTGAAACGAGTTGCGCCCATATATTACCGTAGAGCTTCAAAAGCATCTCTTATTCTCGTTGCACTATCCATTTAGAGACACGTCCTTAGGGAAGCATTGTCAAGTATCTCTCTTAAATTGGAGTTCATATCGTGTCAGAATAAAATGAGTTACTATTTCTATGTCAATTTAAGAATAGTTATTCTCGGTCAACAATAAATAACAGTATTAAGTTGAGATATTTTCAGCCCTTTATATTTGACAAAAATCCACATTACAACCCTTAACTTCCCATTCAATTTAGAATTCAACCCTCCACTTCAAAATCGATTGTTCCATACCCTTAACTTTCCAATCGGTTCAGGAATCAATCCCCAGCTTGATTTTGACTGGTTTTGATTGTGTTTACTGCCGACTAGGCAACCCATGTCAGCTTTTGACTATCGAATCAGCTTGGTGGAGGACGCATTGGCAGCACTTCTTGTGGAGGACGCACGGTGACGAGAAAAGAAGGGCTGTTCCTATGGGCTTCCCCTCCATGGGTCGGTTTCTCGGGTTGTAGCGTTTCTATGGATGTATGGAGTCAATTTGGGGGTCTCTAGATGGTCCATGGACCTGGTTGTAATATGTGTTACCTCTAGTGTTCTCTGTACTGCCAATATTAATGAATAGATTGAAAATTTCTCTCACAAAAGAAATAAAATTGGGGGTCTCTGGGTGCGGGGGAGCAGCAGCATGCAGCAGGCAGTGACACCGGGCATCTTGTGTCGCCATTCTCCGCTTCGTGTGCCACCTACCAATAATTTGTATCGCCATTGTTCAAATCCGATAATTTGTATCACCTTTGTTCAAAATAGAAGACATTTTGAATATTTCAGTATGGGCTACATACATATTAAAATGGATGAACGAACACATAAAACGCGGCTATATACATCTAACTCAAAAAAATAAAAATAGAAAATCTTATGATTCAGAACGAAGGGAATGATTTATCCTATCAACTTAAAAATAGTTATTTCTTAGTCGTCTAAAAGAAAGACAAAACCGCAAAACAAAATAACAATAGAACCAAAATCCTTTCAGGTGTTGCTATAGTGCTTTTTGTGAACAATAACCTGGACCTGACGACAACAATACGTGTTCTCAACTAGCACAACTTGCCATGGATAACCACTTTTAATAAACCTGCAAGATGTTTTAGTCTCGTGTGGTTTCACATATGAACTCATCTTTGACGAACAACTTGACGCGTACTTTGACTAATACCATTTCTTGGATAAACAAAACTAGCAGGGGCTTGACTTGCTTCACCAAAGCAAGTTGTACACGCACACGCACGTCCACACTCCCACCCCGAGTCAAACATTTGGCGTTTTGGCGCCAAATCCAGGCGCACGCGGCCTGGTTAAGTTAGGCAGCCACCTTCTCCCCCGCGCGCCTCGTCTGCAGCTCCAGCTGCTTCCTCCAAGCTCTCCCGCTCCCCATAAAACCACGGCATTGTAGCAGACGTAGCTATCAGATGCTCGCCGGTGCACTGTGCACGTCCACCTCATCCTCGCGGCCACCACCCACGTCCTGTCGGCCCCAATGGCCAAGTTGCTCGCCATCCCAATCATCGTCATCC
Source organism: Triticum urartu (assembly GCF_003073215.2). Taxonomy (NCBI): domain Eukaryota; kingdom Viridiplantae; phylum Streptophyta; class Magnoliopsida; order Poales; family Poaceae; genus Triticum; species Triticum urartu. The sequence goes on along the minus strand of NC_053028.1, from coordinate 102,673,030 downwards.
TCCATGTCGCCCTCATCGTGCCGATCGCTGTCCCCGCCGCCGCCGCCGCCATGCCACAGGCACCAGGAGCAGCAGCGCCAGTACTGGCCGACGACCGGTCCGCGCTCCTCGATTTCCTCTCCGGCGTCTCGGCCGACCCCGGCGTCGCCCTCGCCGACTGGGGCCGCTCGCCGCGGTTCTGCAACTGGACTGGCGTCGCGTGTGACCACAGGCGGCGCGTCACCCAGCTGGTTCTCAGCGGCCGCGGGATCCGCGGCGTGCTCTCGCCGGCGCTGGGGCGGCTGTCCTTCATCTCGGTTCTTGATTTGTCCAGCAACGCGTTCGCGGGTGGGATCCCGGAGGAGATTGCCGCGCTGTCGAGGCTGACGCAGCTGAGCCTGACGAACAACCTGCTCGAGGGCGCGATCCCCGCCGGCATCGGGCTCCTCCGGGAGCTCTACTACCTCGACCTCAGCGGCAACCGGCTCTCCGGCGGCATCCCGGACACGCTCTTCTGTAACTGCTCTGCGCTGCAGTACATGGACCTCGCCAACAACTCCCTTGCCGGGGACATCCCGTACTCCGGCGAATGCCGCCTCCCCAGCCTCCGTTACCTCCTCCTCTGGTCCAATGAACTCTCTGGCCCGATCCCGACGGCGCTGTCCAACTCCGCCATTCTCGAGTGGGTCGACTTCGAGTCCAACTACCTGGCCGGCGAGCTGCCACCGCAGGTGTTCGACAGGTTGCCGCGGCTCCAGTACCTCTACCTCTCCTACAACAACCTCTCCAGCCACGACGGGAACACCAACCTCGACCCTTTCTTCCACTCCCTCAGCAACTGCACTCGCCTCCAGGAGCTCGAGCTCGCCGGGAACGGCCTCGGGGGCAGGTTGCCGTCGTTCATCGGCGAGCTCTCGCGCAGCTTCCGGCAGATCCACCTCGAGGACAACGCCATCTCGGGATCCATCCCGCCCAACATCTCCGGCCTCGTCAACCTCACGTACCTCAACCTCTCCAATAACCTCATCAACGGCTCCATCCCGCCGGACTTATCGCGCATGCGGCGGCTCGAGCAGCTGTACCTCTCCAACAACCTCCTCTCCGGCGAGATCCCCCAGTCCATCGGTGAGCTCCCGCACCTCGGCCTCCTCGACCTCTCCGGCAACCGCCTCGCCGGCGCCATCCCAGACACGTTCTCCAACCTCACGCAGCTCAGGAGGCTGATGCTGCACCACAACCGACTTGCCGGTGCCATTCCGCCGAGCCTCGGCGACTGCGACAACCTCGAAATCCTCGACCTCTCCTACAATGGCCTCCAGGGCGAGATCCCAGCGCACGTCGCCGCCATGAGCAACCTCAAGCTGTACCTGAACCTCTCCAACAACCACCTGGAGGGCTCTCTCCCTCTCGGGCTCAGCAAGATGGACATGATCCTCGCGCTCGACCTGTCGTCCAACGAGCTCGCCGGCACGATCCCGTCGCAGCTCGGCGGCTGCGTCGCGCTCGAGTACCTCAACGTCTCCGGCAACGCGCTGCGGGGCGCGCTCCCGGAGGCCATCGCGGCGCTGCCGTTCCTGGAGGCCATCGACGTGTCGCGGAACGAGCTCTCGGGTGCCCTGCCAGAGACCCTGCAGGTGTCCACGTCGCTCCAGGAAGCGGACTTCTCGTACAACAACTTCTCCGGCGTGGTGCCCCACGCCGGCGTGCTAGCGAATCTGTCCGCGGCGGCGTTCCGAGGCAACCCCGGCCTCTGCGTTGCCGGGCATATCCCCGGCATTGCGACGTGCGGCGCGAGACGTGCCGATCACCGGCGAGCGGTGGTCCCCGCCGCGTTCGGCATCGTCGCGGCCGTGTGCATGATGCTCTTCGCGGCCGGGTGCCGGTCGATGGCGACGGCGAGATCAAGGCGGCGCTCGACGTGGCGCGTGGACATCGAGCAGCAGGCGGCGGAGAGGGAGCACCCGAGGATATCCTACAGGGAGCTCTCCGATGCCACGGGTGGCTTCGCAGAGTCTCGCCTGATCGGCGCCGGGCGGTTCGGGCGAGTCTACGAGGGGACGCTCCGCGGCGGCGCGCGCGTGGCCGTGAAGGTGCTCGCGGACCCGAAGGGCGGCGGCGAGGTGTCCGTCAGCTTCAAGCGCGAGTGCGAGGCGCTCCGGCGGACGCGGCACAAGAACCTCATCCGGGTGATCACCACCTGCAGCACGGCCAGCTTCAATGCGCTGGTGCTGCCGCTGATGCCGCACGGCAGCCTCGAGGCGCACCTCTACCCGCACGACGACGACGGCGGCGGCGGCAGCAGCAGCAGACTAGGTTTCGGGCAGCTGGTGAGCATCGCGAGCGACGTGGCCGAGGGGATGGCCTACCTGCACCACTACGCGCCGGTGAGGGTCGTGCACTGCGACCTCAAGCCGAGCAACGTCCTCCTCGACGACGGGATGCGCGCCGTGATCTCCGACTTCGGCATCGCGCGGCTCGTCGCCGGCGCCGAGGCAAGCAGCAGCTCGAGCGACGACTCCGCCGCTCCGTGCAACTCCATCGCCACCGGACTGTTGCAGGGTTCAGTTGGCTACATCGCACCTGGTACGTGACACACACACACAGAGCAATGCTAGACTTACGTAAAGCTAGCATGCATGCTCGATGTGACATTAATTACATTTCACTAATCATGTGATTAACGGCTAATTATTTGGTTCAGAGTACGGATTAGGAGGCCACCCGTCGGCGCGGGGCGACGTGTACAGCTTCGGCGTGCTGATCCTGGAGCTACTCACCGGGAAGCGGCCGACGGACGTGATCTTCGACGAGGGGCTAACGCTGCACGACTGGGTCAGGCGGCACTACCCGCACGACGTCGCCGGCGCCGTCGCCCACGCGCCGTGGCGGCGGGACGGCACGGTGGCCGATATGGCGGTCGTGGAGTTGATGGAGCTCGGGCTGGCGTGCACGCAGCACTCGCCGGCGCTGCGGCCCACCATGGCGGACGTCTGCCACGAGATCACCATGATCAAGGACGGACTGGCCAAGCACGCCGGCGCCGACGACGGTGACCGGTCGTTCTCCACGATCAAGGACTCGCTCTTCTCCAACTCAAGTTAATCAACACCCAGAAACCAATTGAGATGACAAGAATTAGAGCATCTCCAACAGGTGTTGTAGATCCTAAAACCCTCCTCCAAATGTACACGCAATATTTTTTACATCTTCATCTTCAGATGTAAAATACAACACCCCTTGAAGATGTAAAATGGCCGGTCGCACATCAACCGTTTTCATTTTTGTCCCGCCAGCCTTCGCCGCCGGCGATTTTTGGCTGGTAACATTGCCGCCACCGCCCGTCCGTCCATCCCTGACCCCGCTGCGACCCCGCCGGCCATCCCCGCCGCATCGCCGTTGCCGACCGCCGATTTGAGTCCATTCCATTGCACTTCCGCTGCAGTGTCGCTTGCCCTCCGCACCACGCCACCGTTGCTCCGCTGCTGGTTCCACTGCTGCTTGTCTGCCGCCCACCTCAAAATCGATCGAATTGGCCACTTGTCCGCCGTCAAATCGCCGTCGCGCTGCCGCATGATATGAGCTCCCCCCGCTGCCGCCGGATTCGAGACGCACACCCGCCGCCACGCCCCCGTCGCTTTCCCGCTGCCAAACTTGACTTTCTCGCGCCGCACGGCCATCGCTCCGCCGCCTCGCCGTGACTAATCCGTCGCTCGATTCACAGTCACGCCGCCAACCATTCGAGCTCCCGCCGTTGCATTCGACTTTCCAGCTCTTGTCGCTTGGCCGCCGGCGCACCTGTTGCCGCTGCTCCGTCCGCCAGCACTCCTCTCGGCTCTTGGCGCTCGGTCGCTGGCGCTCATACCGACTAGTTTTATATTATTAAATACATCATCTATTGAAGTTGGACTTTTACATCATCCATATACATCATTTGTTGGAGTTTCCTCTTTTTTGGAGAGTAAAATGCATTTTTTGGTATTTAAAATTTACATCTCCTGATTTTACATCTCCAAATTTGCATTGAAGATGCTCTTAGAGCATCTCCAACATGCGCTCTATCTTAGCCGCGCGCTGAAAAAAATCGCTTTATTGCACGCAGGGGAGGGGGGCGAAATGGGCGCTCCAGCAGCCGCGCAATAATCGCGCGCGCGGTAAACTTGGTTCAGCGTGCGGAGGAAAACGGCATCGCACGCGGTGTATTTGCAACGCCAACTCCCGTGCGCTGGATAGCGACAATTCACGCGCGAGCAACCAACTGCCGCCCTGACCTCTCCGGTTGCCCCGCGTCGCCGCTGGCGAAATTCCACCGATGGAAGGCCATGCCCACACCCCCCGACCCCTCCCTATTGTGACCCCTTCGCCATAGCCGCCTCCACCGCCGCAAACCCTAGCGCGGGGTTGAGCTTCGGCTTCGCCGCCGGCGCCCCTCCTCCTCTAAGCACAAGTTTCACGCGCGACCTTTTCATGGCGCCACAGACGACCTCGAAGGGTGGCATCCGCCGCCGCCCGCCGTGAAGCCACGGGCCTCCGTCTCCAAGCGACTGAGTGCGGCGGCGGCGACGGCGGCCCGGAAGAAGAACAAAGCGTACGGCTCTTATAGGCGGCCGATGAAGAAATTTGTAGCGCATCTGGCCGCGCCTACGCCGGCCAAAGCGCTGCAGAGCTCGCAATTTTTTGCGCCGGCGGCCGATGCGCACAAGGTGTTTGATGAAATGCCCACAGGGAATGATTTTGTCCCATTTTTTGTTGTTGTTTTTAGATAAATGTTTACATGTGGATAGCTTAATTTGGTTTTTCTTTTATCATACTTTGTAGTTTCAATGATGACACATATATGTCAACTATGGGTGTTGGCTCGAACAATTCTCATTGGTCTCAAACCAATGATGTGCATGAAGATGATCATGAGTATGAAGTGGATGAGGATGGTGAGGGTATCATCGATGCACCGAAAGGAAGAGTGGGAAACTACACCATTGACGAAGACGTCCTGCTATGTAATACATGGTTGCATGTGTCTATGGATGCCAACGTTGGAGGGGACCAAAATAGAGATACATATTGGGTCTGGATGAAGGAGTTCCTTGATAGAAACAACAAGAGTGGAATTGAGCGCACCGATAGATCTTTTCGCTCCCGGTGATCGGCAATCAACAAAGATTGTCAAAGGTGGGCGGCGGCAATGAAGTCGGGTTGCCTGATAAACTCAAGTGGCACTTATGATAGAGATAGGGTAAGTGCCATTTCTTTATGTTCCATGTTCATGCTTCATCTTTGGTGTTTCAAGTGATAACTTGTTATTTTGTTTGTAGCTCACTATTGCACAAAACTTATTTCGAGAAGAAGATCAAGAAAGGCAAGGTCAAGAAAGGGAGAGCATTTGTCTTGCCCCATTGCTTCGAAGTGTTGACGGATGAAGAGAAATGGAAGAACCGTGATGTCCTAGAGGAGAGCAAGAAAATCAAGGCAACTATTGATTTGGATGATGATGAGGAGGAGAGGAGGCATCAAGTGATGATGGCAAGAGGAGCCCTACACCAAACTCGGTTGGCTACTCCAAGCCAAAAAGACCAAATGAAGATAAGAAAGAAGCAAAAGAAAAGAAGAAGAAGAAGAAGAAGAAGAAGAAGAAGAAGAAGAAGAAGAAGAAGAAGAAGAGAGGAGATGATGAGTTAAAGAATTCTATGGAAGCTATTTTGAAGGCAAGAAAGGAAGCAAACGAGGAGAGGAGGATGGCAAGGAGCCAAGAGTCGCTGGCCGAGGAGAGGAGGTTGGCAGAGGAGAGGAGGGTGGCGGCCGAGGAGAGGAAGGTGGCATTGGAGGAGAAGAAATTGGCCATGGAGGAGCGAGCTAGATTATTGAAATGGGAAAAGTACTTGTTCTTCATGGGCATATCTACCTTCGATGATAGGCAAAAGGAGTTCATCAATCTTTCCCGTGATAAAGTCTTGGTCCAAAAAAGATTGATGGCCATGGGAGGCATGGGAGACATGGGAGCTACCATGGGAGGCTTCGGAGGCATGGGAGCTGTCGGGAGGCTTGGGAACAAGCATGTGAGGCATGGGTGCCAGAGGCTTCGGAGGCATGGGTGGCTTCGAAGCTACCACGGGAGGCATGGGAGCACCTACAGGAGGCATGTGTGGCTTCGAAGCTACCATGGGAGCCATGAGAGGCATGGGTTTTGGGTCTCTCATGGGAGGCATGAGAGCACCTCCGTGTGACATGGGTGGGCGCGTGGCTTCCGGTGTGCCTCACATGCCTTCACATGATGCCGTTGGAGATAGTGCGAACACCGTCCGAGTTCTAGTTCACAATGAGGCGCTTGAAAATGAATAGGAGGAGGAAGATAATGTGGCATGATTGTTGATGTTCATTTGTTTGTGTGAACTTTTGTTTATCATGAACTTAGTTGGGTGATTTTAAACTATGCCATGCAATTGAACTATGTTATGTTGCTCCAACTCATTATTTTGCATATTTGTTTTATCTTTGAAAGATCATTGTATTATCAAATTGATATGTGTTGTTTCGTATCTGCCAAGCGCGCGCTGGTCGTGCGCGCTGTATTTACCGCGTCCGATGAAGCCCTACAGTGGCGCGCTAAAATTTACAGCGTCTGAAAAAGCAACCAACCCCACGCACGCGAAATCGCTCTTTCAACACTATAATAAAATTAGCGCGGCGTCTGTTGGAGATGCTCTTAGCATTAACAGACGCGCCACGTACGTGTGTTGACGTCAAGAATGCATTGCCGCTCCGCTCCTTCGATCATTCCAGTGTCAGTGTCTGTTCCTCGTGGCGCATTAGGGATCTCTCATCTCTGTGGAGGCTGCAAGTACAACAATATTAGTTTATCCAAGGTTGGGGATCGCCTACTACTACTAACGAGTAGTGCTAATTCTTTGAGTTGTTTAGTAATTCTCCAATGGACATGACACTCGATGGTGATTAATCCATCCAATATCCATGCAGCAAGCAAAGCATGCATGTCGGACTCCATTAGTTAGCCGGCCATGCACGCCTGATCATCATCGCCAGTATTGCAAGACAAAAGGATCTTGAGTTAGGTCATTATTCAGGTGCCCTCACGACCAAGTTGACATAAGCAAACGAGTTGATTAACATTCATACAAAGCAGGCACTGTTCGCTGCATCTATCTGATGATCTGTAGCACGTAGTTTAATGTTGTTGTGGATTCGGTAAGAACTTCCATACACACTCTCTGTCAGATTATTTAGGCTTTTCCATCGGCACGCTTGCTAGCTTTAATTAGTCGGATTCAGGGTATGCAGCAGAAAGCGATCGACGCACTGCTTCTGCTCAGGGAAGATGGATTGTTACCTCAAACATACTAATACTTACAAATGTTTTGGGGTTTTGACTTTTGACCCGAGTATATAAAAGCAAAAGGGCTTCAGGATATTTAGTATAAGATGTACAGACAAACAATCAATCTGAAGATGTCAAAGTGACAAGGTATGATCGATCTTTGCGCGTGTGCGCATGTGCATGTTCAGACTTAGTTTGTGACCCAAACACCATTAACTTAGCTGACGAAAGAACAAAGCTTGAGCCTGATTAATGAAAGGTTAGTAGTATCTGACACGACATTGGAATATTGACCATGCAATCACCACGCATTGTACTTTTTGGGCTCGTTGCAGGCTGAGCAGCAACAAGCAAAGGTTGATATGATTGTAATTAACGCGTATTAAGTGCTTCTTCTAATTGTCCATGTTGCATCCGCGTATACCAGACTGCGCATATCTGATGCATTTATTTGTCTCAGCTTCTTTTTGTCCAAAGACGCTGATATCCACCATACGTGTGGCATAATAGGCATTCATTTAAATATCGTGTATGGCATGAGCAGAGGGCAGCCCATACGGACTGTGTGTGGGCGAACAGTAGAATTGCCTACGTGTGTGGGCGTAGCTATTTTGTGCCACACGCCCAATAAATACTACTTATCCTCACTCCGCGCGTGTGGCACTAAGCAAATATGCTCACACGTCCTGACGCAGCTACATTAGGTACCTGTGGGATGACGATTTAGTTGCCATCCGGGATGACAGATGTAGTTATCCGAGATGGCAAATATGGTTGTAGAAGCATGGCAACTCTCTCTGTTTTGGTTAACTGTAGTTGTCATGTCTAATTTATGGTAGTTGTCGCGTGTAATCAAACCATAGTTGTCGTGTGTGATTAACTACTTGCCACATATGGTTAAACAATTGTTGCCATGTCTGTTTACCTAGTTGTCACGTGTGGTTAATCATGATTGCCATGTATGTTTATCTGATTGCCACGTACGTGCAATTGGAGTTGCTGTCTAGCAAACGAATCATAGTTGCCATGTGTGTTTACCTAGTTGCCATGTACACGCAACTGCAGTTGTCATCCAACAACGTACGACTGCTGTGTGGGCGAAAAGCAGTTCGCCCACATGCGCGTGTACTAGGTGGTGGTTGTGTGGGCAGAAACTAGTTCGCCCACACAGCGCAGCTGGCAACCGCGTGTTGTTGGGTGTGTGGGCGACCTCTCCAACGCCCACACACCGGCCTTGTCCTACGTGGCACGCAAAAACTGCCTCGGTGTGTCAAGATTCATGCAAACTTAACTCGACCACTAGTAGAAAATGGGTCAAATGTAAAGCACATTAGTGCCGGTTTGATTTTGAGCCGGCACTAATGTGTGCATTAGTGCCGGTTCCAACGGTTAGCCGGCCGCTCTCATTAGTACCAGTTCGTGGCGAACCTTTAGCACCGGTTCGTGCCACAAACCGGTACTAAAGTGAGTGGTGGCAGGATGTTGTCAGTCTGGGGCCCCTCCTCTCTGTTCTTTTCCTCTTCCACTCAAGCTCATCACACATTTTGCCCAAAATTTGTCAAGATTTGAAGGTCCCCATCCATTCAAATGATCACAAAGGTTAGCAATTTTATCCTTTCATCTCTCATTGCTAGATTAGCTCTTGCAATGCTTTATATAGTGATTGATTTGTGAGTTTAGTAATTTGGGAGGAATTATATATATGTGCTAGTATTTGATTTATATGCAATCTGAGGTCAAAAATAACACTTAGTTTGTATATGTAGGTGTGGTTTACTTAGTGCCTTCTAAATCTCCGTCATAACACCGTCGATCGCCCGCAACGTCCCGTCGCCGGCACCACCTTGTTGTGAGCCTCTTGTTCATGAATGTTTTATATAAAAAATTGATGTTTGTGTGATTTGGATATATAGTTACTCGTATAATTATCTTACCCATACGTTGTTTATTATACATAGTGCCATGATTTTGATATCCGTCCCCGTCGGCCCTCGTCCGGGTTATGATTCAGATGTGGTATATTCTCTTTTAAAACTATTTGTTGCATTTTGTGTTTATGACAAATTATGCCCATGAAGTTGACATAGATATTTGTATGTAGGAGGTAGTTAAACCGGAAATTCCAACCGACCCTATTGTCGAGAGGTTAAATTTAGTTGAAAGAGAAAACGAGAATTTGAAGGAAAAATTGAAAAGAATTGAGGGGTGAAGATGGAATTGGAGTTGCATGTTGCCGATGTCGTTGATGATCACAAGATTAAGATGGAGAAAATGCGCTTGAAGATTAGAAAGATTAAAAAATATGCCATTCATAATGAGGCTTGGTATCATTATGGTGTTGGATCAACTGTTACCTTAGTTGCGATCTTGATCGCATTTGTTGTTGCATTTAAATTCTTTAGCTAGAGAGTTATTTGTTTGTTGCATTTAAGTGTTGTATGAACTTTATGTATGAACTTGTATTAATTTGGTCTTTTTCGGTGTTGTGTAATGAAGTTCAGCCGACAATGGATGTACGATGACCGATGCTCTCCCGAGTTCATTAATGGCGTGCAAACTTTTCTGCTTGCGGCTGAGGCAAACAAGCGGGAGGATGGTTTTATGCCTTGTCCATGTGCTGGCTGTAAGAATGATCTAAATTACTCTAAGTCAAGAACCATTCACGTCCACCTGTTTAAGTCCGGTTTCGTGCCCCACTATAATGTTTGGACCAAGCACGGAGAAAGAGGGGTTATGATGGAAGACAATGAAGAAGAAGAGGACGACGACAGCTATCCTGGCCATGGGTTCCCTGAATACGATGATACAACAATGAGGGAAGAAGCTGAGCCGGTAATGTGGGAAGAAGCTGAGCCGGCAATGCGGGAAGAAGCTGAAGAAGAGGCATTAGATGAGCCCGTTGATGATCTAGGTCGGACCATTGCCGATGCAAAGAGAAACTACGCAAGTGATTTGGAGAAGAAGAAGTTGCAGCGCATGTTAGAGGATCACAAAAAATTGTTGTACCCGAATTGCGTAGGTGACAAGAAAAAGCTGGGCACCACATTGGAATTGCTGCAATGGAAGGCAGAGAATGGTGTATCTGACAAGGGATTTGGAAAGTTGCTGGTAATGATAAAGAATATGCTTCCAAAGGACAACGAATTGCCCGAGAGTACGTACGAAGCAAAGAAGGTTGTCTGCCCTCTAGGGTTAGAGGTGCAGAAGATACATGCATGCCCTAATGATTGCATCCTCTACCGCGGTGAGTACGAGGATTTGAACGCTTGCCCGGTATGCGGTGCATTGCGCTATAAGATCACTCGCGATGACCCTGGTGATGTCGAGGGCGAGCGGCCCAGGAAGAAGATTCCTGCCAAGGTGATGTGGTATGCTCCTATAATACCACGGTTGAAACGTTTGTTCCAAAACAAAGAGCATGCCAAGGCGATGCGATGGCACAAAGAAGACCGTAAGAAAGATGGAAAGTTGAGAGTACCCGCTGATGGGTCGCAGTGAAGAAAAATCGAGAGAAAGTACGGGAAGGAGTTTGCAGATGACGCAAGGAACGTATGGTTTGGTCTAAGCGCAGATGGCATTAATCCTTTTGGGGAGCAGAGCAGCAACCATAGCACCTGGCCTGTGACTCTATGTTTGTATAACCTTCTTCCTTGGTTGTGCATGAAGCGGAAGTTCATTATGATGCCAGTGCTCATCCAAGGCCCTAAGCAACACGGCAATGATATTGATGTGTACCTAAGGCCATTAGTTGAAGAACTCTTACAGCTGTGGAATGGAATAGGTGTATGTGCGTGGGATGAGCACATGGGGGAAGAATTTGACCTAAAGGCGTTGCTGTTCATGACCATCAATGATTGGCCTGCTCTCAGTAACTTTTCAGGACAGACAAACAAGGGATACCGCGCATGCACGCACTGTTTGGACGATACAAACAGTATATATTTGGCTAATTGTAAGAAGAACGTGTACCTGGGACATCATCGATTTCTTCCGAGCAAGCATGCCGTAAGAAAGAAAGGCAAACATTTCAAAGGTGAGGCGGATCACCGGATGAAGCCTCACCACCGTACTGGTGCTGATGTACATGATATGGTCAAGGATTTGAAGGTAGTCTTTAGAAAGGGTCCTGGCGGACAACCTGTTCCGAATGACGCTAACGGACGCGCACCCATGTGGAAGAAGAAATCTATATTTTGGGACCTGCCCTATTGGAAAGACCTAGAGGTCCGCTCCGCAATCGACGTGATGCACGTGACGAAGAATCTTTGTGTGACCCTGCTTGGCTTCTTGGGCGTGTATGGAAAGACAAAAGATACACGTGAGGCACGGGAGGACCAGCAACGTATGCACGGAAAAGACGACATACATCAGGGTCATGCCAGCTACGCTCTTATCAAAGAAGAGAAGGAAATCTTTTTTGAATGCCTGCTCACTATTAAGGTACAGTCTGGCTTCTCGTCGAATATAAAAGGAATAATAAACATGGCAGAGAAAAAGTTTCAGAACTTAAAGTCTCATGACTGCCACGTGATTATGACGCAACTGCTTCCGGTTCCATTGAGGGGGCTTCTGCCGGAAAACGTTCGATTAGCCATTGTGAATCTATGTGCATTCCTCAATGCAATCTCTTAGAAGGTAATCGATCCAGAAATCATACCAAGGTTAGAGAATGATTTGGTGCAATGTCTTGTCAGTTTCGAGTTAGTGTTCCCACCATCCTTCTTCAACATCATGACGCACGTCCTAGTTCACCTATGCGAAGAGATTAACGTTTTGAGTCCTGTATTTCTACACAATATGTTCCCCTTTGAGAGGTTCATGGGAGTTTTAAAGAAATATGTTCATAACCGTGCTAGGACAGAAAGAAGCTCTCCAAGGGCCATGAAAATGAGGAGGTCATTGAGTTTTGTATTGACTTTATTCCTGACCTTAAGCCGATTGGTGTTCCTGAATCGCAACATAAGGGAAGACTAGATGGAAAAGGCACGCTAGGAGGGGATCAAATAATATGTTCTCTCACTGAAGCACACTACATAGTTCTACAGAATTCCGCCTTGGTGGCTCCGTATATGGACGAACACAAGAATTTTATATGCTCCAAACACCCGGAGCGGTCTGATGACTGGATTACACGTGAACAAACCAGGAGTTTCGCCGGCTGGTTGCAGACACGTACCATGCATGACGCCTCTATTGAAGATGACTTGTACTCACTGTCTCTACCATCTTTGAATATAATGACTTTCAAAGGGTACGAGATAAATGGTAATACATTTTACATGATCGCCCAAGATAAGAAGAGCACCAACCAAAACAGTGGTGTCCGCTTTGATGCAGCAACCAAGACGGGAAAGGAAACATATTATGGTTATATACATGACATATGGGAACTTGACTATGGACGTGGTTTGAAGGTCCCTTTGTTTCGGTCCAAATGGGTCAATATGACACAAGGCGGGGTAACGGAAGACCCGCGGTACGAAATGACAACAGTGGATCTCAACAATCTTGCGTATGTAGACGAACCATTCGTCCTAGCCAATGATGTGGCACATGTTTTCTATGTGAAGGACATGTCTACCAAGCCGAGAAAAAGAAAAGATAAGGAAGCGAAATGCATCATACAATGAGCTAAAGCGGCACATAGTTTTTTCTGGGAAGAGAAACATCATAGGAGTGGATGGCAAGACAGACATGTCAGGAGATTATGAAAATTTTGATGAAATTGCTCCATTCACAGTGAATATTGACCCGAGCATCCCGTTAAATGATGAAAATTTTCCATGGTTACGGCGCAAAAGGACACACGCGAATAAAAAGTTTCACACCCAAAGATCTGGGATGTGATCGGCTTCACTATCATCACTTTCTTCTGTGTTTCACACCCAAGAGGAAATCTCTGTAATAGTTAGGATAGTTATGTGTTTTGGCATTTGAAACGCGAAGAAATTTTATGCGCAAACAAATTCTTTCATGTATTTACTGATTTTTTCAGCTAAATTGAAAAACACTTCAAATGAACTCCGAAAAGGTTGAAAGTTGGCATGATATCATAATTTCACCCACATAGCATGTGCAAAAAAGTAGAGAGGGTTACGGCAAAAACTGAATGCTTTTCGTGTACAAAATAGACAATCTCTTTCGAACTATCAGGGTTTCGGACGAAAACTCATCTGTTACAAAGCCATTTCATTTTTTAAATAACCTAAGCATTACCAAATTGAATATAATGATAAAACACATTAATATTAAATATAAAAAAGAATCACTGAAAAATGTATTCACAAAGAAACTCTAAATACAACAAAAAACAACTAAAAATAAATAAAACAAAATTAATAATGCAGAAAAGAAAAAAAGAGAGAAAAATGCCCGCCTACTGGGCCACATCGGCCTGCATACGACTAGAAACCCAACCTGTTGTTGGGCCAGGATGCAGGCTCGCAAGCCCAATAGGCCCCACATGGCAGAGTAGCAGAGGTAGGCCCAGAAGGCCTGTATTTGAGAGGAGCTCAGTGCAGTGACCGCGCCGGGCTTATAATCTGGTCCTGGCGCTCCTCGACTAGCGAGGTGGGACTAAACATCTATGCCCCTCGCCTGCCAGCGCACCCCCAATTAGTACCGGTTGGAGCCACCACCCGGTACTAAAGGCCTGCCCTTCCCGCCGCTTGGCCTGGCCAAAACAGATCTTTAGTACCGGTTAGTGGCTCCAACCGGTACTAAAGGTCCATCCTATATAAGAAAACACTTCGAAATTTTGCAGTTTCATCTCCTACTTTCTCTCTGCTTCATCGCCACCGCCCCGTCCCGCGCCGTCCCGTCGACTCCGCGCCGCCCGTCCCGTCGCGCCGTCGCGTCCGCGTCGCCGCCCATCCCCGCCCGGCCCGCGTCACCATGCCCGCACTGGCCCGCGTCACCGTCGCCGTCGCCTCGACCTTGCCCGCGTTGTGAGCCTCTGTCCCCCCTCTCCTCCCTCCAATCGAAGCCGCCGCGCGCACCGCCGGCGCCGTCGATCGCCTTGGCTCGCCGTCGCGGGCGTCCCCGCGCGTCCCCGCACCGTCGCCCTGCACACACACAACACATACACACACATACAGAATTTTTGATCTGTTTTTAGTTTTTAGTTTTTCTGTTTTTAGTTTTTAGTTATTAGTTATTAGTTATATATAATAGAAATGTTAGTTTTTAGTTTTCTGTATTAATGTTAGAAATGTTAGTTTTTAGTTATTAGTTATATATAGAAATGTTAGTTTTTAGTTATTAGTTTTCTGTATTAATGTTAGAAATGTTAGTTATATATAGAAATGTTAGTTTTTTCTGTATTAATGTTATAGAAATGTTAAAGAAAAAAAATTGTTATAGAAATGTTATAAATATTAGTTTTAGATATGGTCAATGTTTTTTTAGTTTATTATATTTTTATTTATAAAATTTAGAATTTGCATATATGAAATCACAATCCATCATTTAAAAATTGTTACTTTACTTTTGCGGCATATAGTATTTGTTGTCGACGATGCCCAGCCCGCATCCTCGCCATCGACCCGTTCGCGATGACGTCCTGCTTCACAGGACCCATGTCTGGGACTGGGCTCCGCCGGGCTGGCACTGGGAGGTGCTACCTTCAGGGGCGCGACGCTTGGTGAGGAACCTGGCCCCGGGTCCCGTCGTCGACCCTGATCTCCTTTGGTGCCGTTCGCGTGGGCCACTTTCAGTGCGGAGGGAGCCGGCCCCGCCGGAGGTGGTACGTCGCCGTGTCAGGCAGGAGGACGAGCATGTCCATCGCTACATGGCTGCTATGGACGTCAAGTTCTCTAATACCCGACAGGTTCTTTGGGGAGATCACCCAAGCTATGATCCAGTAATCGTTCCTTCACTTTGGTTGTCCACCGCCCGCGCCTCAGGAACCGCGAGTGTCGGTGTACAAAAACAGGGGTACACTTTTTGTACCCCTATAACTGTGCACGGGCAGTCTGAGCCACGGGCACCACCATACTTAGCAAGGCAAGGGAGGTGAGCCAAGGTAAGGCCGAAGCTCAGGAGAAGCAGAACGACGCCAAGACCAAGACCACAAAGAGCAAAGGGGACGAAGCGGACCCCCCGGCAAGATCCTTGCCGGGAGGCGGTTTTAGCAAACCCGGCAAGACCCTTGCCGTGGCAGCTCGCCCCACACCTACGGAGTGAGTCACCCTTGAGTCCATTGCCCCCATGGGGCAAGGATTCGGGAGACATCCCCGTGGTGGCATGCAGATCTTTGTGAAGGCATTCAAGATCAGACACACCCTTTAGAAGATGATGATCCTTGGCGGGATCCCAACCAAGGAGGACCACAAGGCCCCCGGCAATAGCCTTGCCGGGGATGACAGCAGGCGCCACGGCAAGACCCTTGCCGGGGCCCCGGCAAGGCCCTTGCCAAGAACACCCGTAGGGCCACCATCAGGCCCACGCCAGTCAAACCTCCACCGCGTTCGCATGCAGCTGCCGACCCAACCAGCTGGGCAGGCACCTACGTGGCAGCATGCGGATCTTCGTGAAGACCCACCACTGCGCCACCTCAGCTGCCTGCCTGCCTACATGGCACCGCGGGCGCCGCTGGCCAGGGCGCGTGTCGACACGAGAGGGAGCGGCGACGGATGAGACATGGCTCTCCCCCGTCCCCGATAAAGCAAGGACACCTGGGTAAGACGCATTAAATGCGCCTTGTCATGTAATGTGAAGGATAACCTCGCATCACTGTTCCTTTTCTACCTCCTGTGTGCCACTGTGGCCACCCCTTTTTTCCTATAAAAGGAGGCCCGAGGCGACCAGGAGAAGGATTCGGCTTTTTGGAGCTCCTCACGCCCCATAGCTAGCTCAAGAACACAGATATACAATCCACCAAAGCAGGAGTAGGGTTTTACGCATCCTCGCGGCCCGAACCTGGATAAACGAACCGTGTGCTATCTGTTTGATCCGCTCTTCTCACGACCCCGCGCCCCACAACCGTAGTAGGGATTCTTGTGATCCCATTGGTGTCGTTCCCACCGACATCTTTGGCGCGCCAGGTAGGGGGCGTAGTTGTGAGAATCGGCTCTAGCAGTTAGCCCGACACTCCTTCATCTTCGTGACCCTTGAAGAAGAAAGGAGGCCAGAAGATTGACACACGAGCGATCGCAAACAAAAGCTAAGTTGCACTGAACCCTTATTTATGCTACCCTTCTTATTTGAGGTTATTCCCCCCGGAGATATTCGCTTTGTATGAGAAACATGCACGCCAGGGGGCTCTACCACGATCAGCAACGCCCTTGCCCTGTTTCGAGTCCGCTCAACAGCTCAAGCGGCTGCGTCGAGAATGGCAGAGTAGCCTTCCGCGATTAGCAATGCCCCCGATTCTGACTCGAGTCAAACTCGACAGTTCGAGCGGCCGCGTTCAGAATGGAAAGGTGGCTCGTCCGTCAGCACGCATACCTGGCTGGCCATGGGGATCCGTCCCCAAAACGCCGCTAGGGGCTTCTACGCCGACAAGCCTTCTCGATCGACGTAGGGCACACATACAAAGAGGAATTGAACGGGGAAATAACATGCATGAAAATTAAGAGTACTTCGAAGTTATATTACATCACATCATAGCTGCGGTTCTAACTAAAGATAAAATTTGTCTTGGTCGGGAACCCGCAGCGGCGAAGAAGAAAGGGGTGCCTAATCCCGGCGCTGGCCTTCCACCCTCTTGATTTCATCGATGCAGTTGGTGATGGGCTTGATGTGCTCCTTGAGCGCCGTGAGGTCAGCACCATTCGGCAAGCTCTTCATCGCGGCCGCGAAGTCAAGATCGGGATTCCAGTACGCCATCTTGGTGAGGACCTTGGTCACGACCCTTCGGCAAAGTCGCCGGGCCTCCTCGGCCAGTGTGGCCGTCCTGTTGGAGTGAAGATAAGCCAAGGCTCCAAGGACGCCCTCGAAGAACAGGGTCAACTTGGTGTTGACGGTCCCGCTGTGCTCAGGGGCGTACCTCACGTGTGGCATCCCCATGGTGGCCAACTGCGAGGTGACCCTGCCGGCGGCCTCCTCCAGACGGCTGATCCATCCGTTCTCGCCCGCCACATAATCCTGGTGGGAGGCGGCCTCGTTCGCCCGCAGCTGTTTCTCCTCCTCCAGGCTCCTGGTCAAGGTCTCCTTCCGAGCCCTGCTCTCCGACAGCATCTTCTCGAGATCCTCCAGCTTCAGCTTGAGGTCTCTGACGGAGTTTTGCGCTTCGGAGAGCTCCCCAGCCCTGCTGATGACCGCTCCTTGCGCCTCCACCAAGGCGCTGTTGAGCGTGCTCTTCTCGTTGGACAGCTTGAGGGCCTGCTCCTTCAGCTCGTCCTGCGCCACCTCCAACTCCCTTACCTTGCCGGCATGGGCCAAAGCCTGGGCATCGAGTGCCTCCTTGTGCCTCTTCTCCAGCTCGTGAGTCCACCGCGTGACAAGGGCCTCGAGCTCCTCATCCTTGCCATGGAGCGCTGCGGCAAGCTTCGCCTCACGCGCGGTGAGGTCCTCTTCCTGGGAATCCAGTGCGGCTTGATGCTGGTTCCGGACAGCCTCGACCGCGGCAACCAAGTTCGCCGCCTGTTCCTGGGCCTTCTCGATGTCAGCCATCTTCATGGTGAACTCGACATTGCGCTTGGCCAATTCCTCCTGAAGGGCCCTCTGCTCCTCGCGAGTCTGGTGGAACCAGGTCTGCGTCTCAGCAACGCGCGCCTTGAAATCCACCTCCGCCTGGTCCACCGTTGCCATCCTGGACTTAACCTTGTCCAGACGGACACGGTAGAGCGCCTGGAGTTTTCGCAAGTTGGCCCCCATAGCGCGGAAAAGCTGCTCTTTCGGAGAACCTTCACCGCCAACGCCCGGCTCAGCGACAACCTCAAGCCCGGTGGCGGCAAGCACCTCGCCGTCAAAGACTTCCCCTTCGGCGGGCGCCCGGGAACTTGACGCCCCTGGGAGGTGGACGAAAAGATCGTCGCCCACCTTCAGATACCTACCGGGGCCTGAGGTTGAGGAGGAGGGAGGCTAATCATCAACCGCCTCTTCCTCGGCGGTGGCCTTGCCGGCTTCCCCGGCAGGCCCACCGTTGGCGCCCTCGGCAGAAGCCTCCCCGGTCTCCTTGGCGGCCCCCGCCGCGGTGTCCTCGGCAGCATCCTTGGCGGCCTCATCAGCGGCGACCTCGGCAGCGTCCTTGGCGGCCTCCTCAGCAATGTTCCCAGCAACGGTATCCACGTCCTCCATACCTGTTGAAGGAGGGTCTGGGTAGTAATGGGAGCATGGGAGCCAAGAAAAGAATAAGGGAAAAACAGAGACGAAGGACAGGCGACTCACCAGTGCCAGGCTGTGAAGCAGAAGTCCCCTCTCCGCCAGCATTTGGCGCCGTGGCAGAGCCACCAGTGCCCAAGTTCCCCTCTTCCTCCATGGGTGTGGGCTCCGTGCCTGATGCCCTTGCCGGGGACCCCCCGCGGCGGCGTAGTCGATGGGGGTGGTGTGTTAGGAGTAGCCCTCTGTGGCTCCTCCTACTACCGCTCCCCTCCTGCAAACCCGACAAGGTCAGCATCATAGCGTCGAGCGCCTACCACATGTCGAGTAAGAAGAAGGTGAAGAACTTACGCTGGGGGCTGTGCCGGGGGCTGCTGTCTGGGCTGCTCAACACCACCAGTGGCGTCCTTGAAGCCCCAGCTAAGGGCTGACTGCTCGCCGAAGCCTTCGCCCTCTTCGCCCTCTGGGCCAATGTCTCTGCATCCCTGCAAAAGCAAAAACGGATCAAGATGGGTTGCTTAATTCAGAGGAATGGAAATGACAGTAAGGAACAGAGTACTTACTCGTCATCCACCTCCTCCTCTTCCACCAGTTTCCTTTTCCTCTCCGGGCTGAGAGGCCCAAGATCAAAAGGGAGCTCCACAACATCATCCGAGTCGACGCCTGCCGGAGGAGGCGAAGGAGGCAGCGGGGTTTGTGCGCGCCCGGATGAGGAAGGGGCTATTGTCTTCTTCTTCTCAGCGGCCTTCGTCAGCCTCTTGGCTGCCGTGGCCCTCGTGTGGCGCCCAGACCCCTCCAGGGTCAATTGAGGCCGCGTAGCCTTGCCGGGCCGGACCGGCTCACCGGAGCCAGCCCGCCGCGGGACTCGCCCTCTTCCCCTGGTTGGCGTCGAGCCCGCCGCCACGTCCTCCTCCTCCCCCGACGACTGGTCAGCCGCGTCTTCGACGAGCGGAGATCCAGTGTCGGCGTTGCTGACCTCCCCGGAGGCCCGTGCCCACCGGGTGAGCTCCTCTTCCTCCGCCGCCGTTGCGGCCTTGTCCTCCACGCCCCCGGCGCTGCCGGCCTCCATGGCAAGCTGTGCCTCCCTCGCCCTAGTGGTGATGTAGTCCAGCTCTGCCTAGGTGGTGTCCATGATAAGCCACCGCTCGGCGTCGGCATTGACGTACACCTCAATTAGGGTGTCGAAGAATTGCTGCACATCCTCGTCCTTCGGCTCCTCCCAGCTCAGGACAGGGCCGTGCGCATTACAGTCCGGCATCATGGCGATGATCTCGGACCGACGCGAATTGTTGCACAACGGGACCACCCCCGCTGGCAGCTTGAAAAATGGCCCCTTGAGGGACTTGCCAACCTTTGCGGCAGCCCTCGCGGCCTTGCCGGTCCGCTCGATCTCGCCATCGCGACCCACATCAAGCTGGAAAAGCCGCTGGCAGAAGTGGGCATGCACCAGCACTGTGAAGTTGTGATCGAGGCCGGGGCGGAGTCGCATAATGAGTCAGCCGGGTTCGTAAAGAGCCAAGCTGGCCTCCCCTTGTTGTGCAACGGGGCGATCCGGTGGCGAATGAAGTCCGGCCCGATCATCTCAAGGGTGAGTCTGACCTGGGTGAGCCGGAGAATCCTGGTGGTGGCGACGGTGAGCCTCCCATCGGCGGCGTCGACATCGCTCCAGTCACTGCCACGGACCGGCGGCACTCGGCGGACCTTGCAGAATTCCGGCGGGTTTTCATCTTCAATCCAGCACCACCGGTCACGCCATTCCTCCCACCTCTCCTTCATGGCACCGTCCGGGTACGCCCCCTTGGATCTTGGGATCCAGGTGACGCAACCGGAGACGGCTCCTCCTGGCTGGATTCGAGGGAAGAAGTAATGGCGGAAGAGCGCCGTGTTGGGCTGCACCCCGGCAAAGCCTTCGCAAAGATGCGCAAAGAAAGCCATGCACGCCAGCGCATTCGGAGTAAAATCCAAGAGGCCAAAGCCGAAGGTGCGCATAACGTCGCAGAAGAAATCGGAGAAAGGAGGGCATAACCCGCAAGAAAAGTAATCAACGAAGAAGGGGTACCGATTTGAGGCAGGATCAGCGCAAGCAGCAGGAATGATGCGCGTCGCCGAGTGTCCCGAATCCTCTCCCCCCGTCTTCACTCCCCATAGGGGCTTGAAGGAGGCCCGGAGCTCTCGAACATCAACCGTTGAATGGAAGAAGAAGGCGGACTTCGTCCGATCCCCCGACAGCGCGCTCTCCGGCGGCTCCACCGCCCCGGCGCCCTTAGCCACCCCCTTGCCCTTGGCGAATTTGGGAGCCATGGCGACCAAGAAGTTCAGAGGGCTGAGGAAGGGGGATGGCAAAGCAGCGGCGGCGGGCGATAGCGAAAGCTTAGGAAGGAAGGAAGAGAGGGAACGGTGGCTCTGAGATTGGAAAAGGCACAAGGGAAGAGGAGAAAGTGAGCAGCGCGCCCACGGTTATTCCTTCTTATGGGGGAAAACGCGGGCCGCCTCCTTTCACATTAACTGTGATGTGATGCATGCCCGCGAGAAGCAACCCCACGCATGCCGCCCATGTCACACACGCCTCCCCACGCTGCGCCACGCGCGGGAAGCATGGGAAGCACAGCGCGCGAAGAGACTTACCGCGGTAAAAACCGCCCTGCTTGCCCGTGCACTGTTTTTGGGCCTAGCCCAACGACGCGATTGTGCTTACGTGTGGCCCAGGCCCGGGGGCCCCTATCGGTGTACAAAAAGAGGGGTACACTTTTTGTACCCCTATAACTGTGCACGGGCAGTCTGAGCCACGGGCACCACCACACTGAGCAAGGCAAGGGAGGTGAGCCAAGGTAAGGCCGAAGCTCAGGAGAAGCAGAACAACACCAAGACCAAGACCACAAAGAGCAAAGGGGACGAAGCGGACCCCCCGGCAAGATCCTTGCCGGGAGGCGGTTTTAGCAAACCCGGCAAGACCCTTGCCGTGGCAGCTCGCCCCACACCTACGGAGTGAATCACCCTTGAGTCCATTACCCCCATGGGGCAAGGATTCGAGAGACATCCCCGTGGTGGCATGCAGATCTTTGTGAAGGAATTCAAGATCAGACACACCCTTTAGAAGATGATGATCCTTGGCGGGATCCCAGCCAAGGAGGACCACAAGGCCCCCGGCAAGAGCCTTGCCGGGGATGACAGCAGGCGCCACGGCAAGACCCTTGCCGGGGCCCCGGCAAGGCCCTTGCCAAGAACACCCGTAGGGCCACCATCAGGCCCACGCCAGTCAAACCTCCACCGCCGTTCGCATGCAGCTGCCGACCCAACCAGCTGGGCAGGCACCTGCGTGGCGGCATGCGGATCTTCGTGAAGACCCACCACTGCGCCACCTCAGCTGCCTGCCTGCCTACATGGCACCGCGGGCACCGCTCGCCAGGGAGCGTGTAGACATGAGAGGGAGTGGCGACGGACGAGATAGGGCTCTCCCCCGTCCCCGATAAAGCAAGGACACATGGGCAAGACGCATTAAATGTGCCTTGTCATGTAATGCGAAGGATAACCTCGCATCACTGTTCCTTTTCCACCTCCTGTGTGCCACTGTGGCCACCCCTTTTCCTATAAAAGGAGGCCCGAGGCGACCAGGAGAAGGATTCGGCTTTTTGGAGCTCCTCACGCCCCATAGCTAGCTCAAGAACACATATATACAATCCACCAAAGCAGGAGTAGGGTTTTACGCATCCTTGCGGCCCGAACCTGGATAAACGAACCGTGTGCTATCTGTTTGATCCGCTCTTCTCACGACCCCGCGCCCCGCAACCATAGTAGGGATTCTTGTGATCCCGTAGGTTCGTTCCCACCGACAGCGAGTGGCCTAGATTACTCTCTAGTGTTCGATCTTTATTAGCTAGCTAGATAGCTAGTGATGTATTCGATATATTATATTCGAGATGATTTGTTTGATATTATATATATTATTCGAGACGATGTATTCGAGATTATATGTATTATTCGAGACGATGTATTGATTAATTATTATCTGATCAAATTTCATTCTCATAAAGGCCCTGAAGCAGGCCCGGGGAATGATCTGTGTGGATACTACGTTTGCGAGAACATTCGCATGATGGCGTCCGAAAGGAGCAGATCTCAAAGACAGGACTGGGTACGTTTGTCAGAACACTATTCACAATTTTTACACCATTATCGATATCTAGTCACACAACTAATACACATGCATATTGATCTCCTTCTTAACAGTTCAGAGAGGTGCGGGAGAAGCTCCTACCAACGGAGCGCATACAAGCAATTCAAGAGGAAATATCGGGATTTTTGCTCGACCAGGTCATAGATACGAACGGAGAATACTATTACCGGCTACCACCCCCATGAACCACTTCCAATTGTCATCGTGCTCCGAAGGCACCAATTAGGCTAATGCCACTGGATCCGAAGGCACCAATTAGGAGAAATTGTATATAGCTAGCTAATTGTATATATATACATGTGTGTATGTGTGAATTAATGGTGGTTGTGAGACATTCAATGATATATATATATATGGTTCTACTAGAAATTCTATTTATATATATGCATAACGTGTACAATATGCAGTATCATAAAATACCAGCAAACGAAAAAGAATTAAATGGAAAACACAAAATTAAATGAAAAAGTAATCATAAACCCCAAACCCCCAACCTTTTAATACCGGTTGGTGTCACCAAGTGGTACTAAAGGGCTCCCTGCCCCCGGAGCTGGCTCGTGCCACGTGGTTGCCCTTTAGCACCGGTTCATGCGGAACCGGTACTAAAGGGGGGACCTTTATTCCCCACACTTTAGTGCCGGTTACCGAACCTGCACTAAAGGGCCTTACGAACCGGTACTATAGCCCGGTTCTGCACTAGTGGACGGTGATCCAAGCATGTGGGCAAGTTGCAATGTTGCCACACGTGTGTGCATTAGTGTCTTTGTTCGTCCAAACGATGCTTGGGGCATCTCTAACTCGGACTTTCAAATAGCCAGTAAACGTCTGGACCTGTATTTACCTATGTCCACGTGCGCCCGTTTGTTTTCGAGCAATTCCGATGCAAACCAGGGGCTTTACGGGAGTCTGGACCTCCGCCACGTAGGAATTCAACACCCCTGACCCATCCAGAACAGAGGCGTAACCCGTGTATTTGGAGCGGTCCGCACTGTTTCCACGCCAAAACCCGTGCTTTCCCCACCCTCTCCGCTTCAATCATCACCATCCTTCAATCCAATTCCTGCGCTTTTCACCGTCCACCACCGCATGTACCCGTACAAAGACTCACCGGAGCCAGTGGAGGTGGAGGATCTAGAGAAGTTGGTCGACGCAAGATCAACTCGGCGACATGGCAAGCCCGCCGCCTAAAAAAATAAGGCAAAGGATCAAGAGGAGGTTGCGGCCGACAGAAAGAAGGGCAGCGGGGGCAGCAGGCGGGGCATGGACGACGGCAGGGGCCAGGCATGGATGGGGGAGCCATTGCCATCGTCCATGCACCACACTGCCCTGGCCGGAGTAATTTCAGCCACCCTACTTCTACGCCGTCAAGCAACTCGGCCTTCAACAGAAGCCCCCGGCCTCTACCGCCGGGTACGTGCCGTATTGCATCAACCTGGACGCGGCGTCCCTTCATTTCATCGACTCGGCATTGCGTCCGGGGGGCATAGGTTTCACTAGTGGCTTCTCTCAAGAGCATAAGTATTTTACGGTGGGTGAACAAATTACTGTTGAGCAATTGACAGAATTGAGCATACTTATGAGAATATCTAGGTATGATCATGTATATAGGCATCATCATGTCCGAGACAAGTAGACCGACTCCTGCCTGCATCTACTACTATTACTCCACACATTGACCGCTATCCAGCATGCATCTAGAGTATTAAGTTCATAAGAACAGAGTAACGCCTTAAGCAAGATGACATGATGTAGAGGGATAAATTCATGCAATATGGTAAAAACCCCATCTTGTTATCCTCAATGGCAACAATACAATACGTGCCTTGCTGCCCCTACTGTCACTGGGAAAGGACACCGCAATATTGAACCCAAAGCTAAGCACTTCTCCCATTGCAAGGAAGATCAATCTAGTAGGCCAAACCAAACCGATAATTCGAAGAGACTTGCAAAGATAACCAATCATACATAAAATAATTCAGAGAAGATTCAAATATTGTTCATAGATAAACTTGATCATAAACCCACAATTCATCGGTCTCAACAAACACACCGCAAAAGAAGATTACATCGAATAGATCTCCACAAGAGAGGGGGAGAACTTTGTATTGAGATCCAAAAAGAGAGAAGAAGCCATCTAGCTAATAACTATGGACCCGTAGGTCTGAGGTAAACTACTCACACTTCATCAAAGAGGCTATGGTGTTGATGTAGAAGCCCTCCGAGATCAATGCCCCCTCCGGCGGAGCTCTGGAACAGGCCCCAAGATGGGATCTCGTGGATACATAAAGTTACGGCGGTGGAATTAGGGTTTTGGTTCCGTATCTAATCGTTTGGGGGTACGTAGGTATATATAGGAGGAAGAAGTACGTCGGTGGAGCAACATGGGGCCCACGAGGGTGGAGAGCGTGCCTGGGAGGGGGGAGGGTAGGCGCGCCCCTACCTCGTGGCCTCCCTGTTGGTTGCTTGACGTAGGGTCCAAGTCTCCTGGATCTTGTTCGTTCCAAAAATCACATTCCCGAAGGTTTCATTCTGTTTGGACTCCGTTTGATATTCCTTTTCTTCGAAACCCTAAAATAGGCAAAAAAACATCAATTCTGGGCTGGGCCTCCGGTTAATAGGTTAGTCCCAAAAATAATATAAAAGTGTATAATAAAGCCCAATAATGTCCAAAACAGTAGATAATATAGCATGGAGCAATCAAAAATTATAGATATGTTGGAGACGTATCA
The DNA here is from genome assembly GCF_003073215.2 of Triticum urartu. NCBI lineage: Eukaryota > Viridiplantae > Streptophyta > Magnoliopsida > Poales > Poaceae > Triticum > Triticum urartu. The sequence continues at coordinate 102,647,556 of NC_053028.1, read as the reverse complement.
AGCATCCCCAAGCTTAATTCCTGCTCGTCCTCGAGTAGGTAAATGATAAAAACAGAATTTTTGATGTGGAATGCTACTAGGCATAATTTCAATGTAATTCTTCTTAATTGTGGCATGAATATTCAGATCCGAAAGATTCAAGATAAAAGTTTAATATTGACATAGAAATAATAATACTTCAAGCATACTAACTAAGCAATTATGTCTTCTCAAAATAACATGGCCAAAGAAAGTTCATCCCTACAAAATCATATAGTTTAGTCATGCTCCATTTTCATCACACAAGAATGCTCTCATCATGCACAACCCCGATGACAAGCCAAGCAATTGTTTCATACTTTAGTAATCTCAAACCTATAAACTTTCACGCAATATATGAGCGCGAGCCATGGACTAGCACTATGGGTGGAATAGAATATGATGATGGGGGTTATGTGGAGAAGACAAAAAGGAGAAAGTCTACATCAACGAGGCTAATCAATGGGCTATGGAGATGCCCATCGATTGATGTTAATGCAAGGAGTAGGGATTGCCATGCAACGGATGCACTAGAGCTATAAATGTATGAAAGCTCAACAAAAGAAACTAAGTGGGTGTGCATCCAACTTGCTTGCTCACGAAGACCTAGGGCACTTGAGGAGGCCCATTGTTGGAATATACAAGCCAAGTTCTATAATGAAAAATTCCCACTAGTATATGAAAGTGACAAAACAAGAGACTCTCTATCATGAAGATCATGGTGCTACTTTGAAGCACAAGTGTGGAAAAAGGATAGTAGCATTGTCCCTTTTTATTTCTTTTTTTTGGGCCTTCATTTTTTATTTGGCCTTTCTCTTTTTTTTTATTGGGACAATGCTCTATTAAATGATGATCATCACACTTCTATTTATTTACAACTCAATGATTACAACTCGAATACTAGAACAAGGTATGACTCTATATGAATGCCTCCGGCGGTGTACCGGGATATGCAATGAATCAAGTGTGACATGTATGAAAAATTATGAACGGTGGCTTTGCCACAAATACGATGTCAACTACATGATCATGCAAAGCAATATGACAATGATGAACGTGTCATGATAAACGGAATGGTGGAAAGTTGCATGGCAATATATCTCGGAATGGCTATGGAAATGCCATAATAGGTAGGTATGGTGGCTGTTTTGAGGAAGATATAAGGAGGTTTATGTGTGAAAGAGCGTATCATATCACGGGGTTTGGATGCACCGGCGAAGTTTGCACCAACTCTCAATGTGAGAAAGGGCAATGCACGGTACCGAAGAGGCTAGCAATGATGGAAGGGTGAGAGTGCGTATAATCCATGGACTCAACATTAGTCATAAAGAACTCACATACTTATTGCAAAAATCTACAAGTCATCAAAAACCAAGCACTACGCGCATGCTCCTAGGGGGATAGATTGGTAGGAAAAGACCATCGCTCGTCCCCGACCGCCCCTCATAAGGAGGACAATCAAAGAACACCTCATGTTTCAAATTTGTTACATAACGTTTACCATACGTGCATGCTACGGGACTTGCAAACTTGAACACAAGTATTTCTCAATTTCACAACTACTCAACTAGCACAACTTTAATATCACTACCTCCATATCTCAAAACAATCATCAAGCATCAAACTTCTCTTAGTATTCAACACACTCATAACAGAATTTTATTATTAATCTTGTATACCTAGCATATTAGGATTATTTAAGAAAATTACCATTCTATTTAAGACTCTCAAAAAAATCTAAGTGAAGCATGAGAGATCAATAGTTTCTATAAAACAAATCCACCACCGTGCTCTAAAAGATATAAGTGAAGTACTAGAGCAAAACTATATAACTCAAAAGATATAAGTGAAGCGCATAGAGTATTCTAATAATTTCTGAATCATGTGTGTTTCTCTCAAAAGGTGTGTACAGAAAATATGATTGTGGTAAACTAAAAATCAAAGACTCAAATCATACAAGACGCTCCAAGCAAAACACATATCATGTGGTGAATAAAAATATAGCTCCAAGTAAAGTTACCGATAGAAGTAGATGAAAGAGGGGATGCCTTCCGGGGCATCCCCAAGCTTTAGCTTTTAGGTGTCCTTAGATTATCTTGGGGGTGCCATGGGAATCCCCAAGCTTTGGCTCTTGCCACTCCTTGTTCCATAATCCATCAAATCTTTACCCAAAACTTGAAAACTTCACAACACAAAACTTAAAGTAGAAAATCTCGTGAGCTCCGTTAGCGAAAGAAAACAAAATACCACTTCAAGGTACTGTAATGAACTCATTCTTTATTTATATTGGTGTTAAAACTACTGTATTCCACCTTTTATATGGTTTATAAACTATTTTACTAGCCATAGATTCATCAAAATAAGCAAACAACACACGAAAAACAGAATCTGTCAAAAACAGAACAGTCTGTAGTAATCTGTAGCTAGCGCAAGATCTGGAACCCCAAAAATTCTAAAATAAATTGCTGGACGTGAGGAATTTATCTGTTAATCATCTTCAAAATGAATTAACTAAATATCACTTTCCAAATAAAAATGGCAGCAGTTCTTGTGAGCGCTAATGTTTCTGTTTTTGACAGCAGGATTAACAAGACTTTCCCCAAGTCTTCCCAACGGTTCTACATGGCACAAACACTAATTAAACACAAAAAACACAACCAAAACAGAGGCTAGATAAATTATTTATTACTGAACAGTAGCAAAAAGTAAGGAATAAAAATAAAATTGGGTTGCCTCCCAACAAGCGCTATCGTTTAACGCCCCTAGCTAGGCATAAAAGCAAGGATAGATCTAGGTATTGCCATCTTTAGTAGGCAATTCTTCAATGAGGCATATACCATCCTTAGAAATTTCTTTCTTTTTATTAATTATCAAATTTTTAGGCACAAGATCGAAAAATTCATTTGTAATAAATGGTTCCTTAATGATAGTAAAAAAGATTGGGATAAATACTTATAGATTTGAGATCCGCTGTTTCCTTATTAGAAGATTCACCCTTATTTTTAGGAACATACATAAGCTTGGCAATTTTAGTGGGAGGACTTGGAGTAATCTTTACAGACGAAAAAGCGGTTCGCAAGTTGGTAATAATACCCTCAAGTTTATCGATTCTAGTGGAATCCTGATTTATTTTCTCATTAACTATAGGTTCCTTTTCTTTAATATTTTTCAAGGTGACTCCTACTTTAGATCCATATTGAGTGATTTGGTTGTGGATCTTTTTATCCAAATTTTCAATTAACTCTAAAGTAGCAACCTTATTCTCAATAATTTCAAGTCTTTGCATTACATTCTCCAAAGTTAACGTAGTTCCATTGACCAAAAGAGGTGGTGAGCCAAACAAATATATCATAGCATTATAAGAATAAAAAGTATGGCTACCCAAGAAGTTCCCTCTGGTAATGGTATCAAGGATATATCTGTCCCAAGGAGTAGCGCCTACATAAAAATTGCGAAGAAGAACGGAAGTAGATTGCTTCCTGTTAGATCTATTTTGAGCATTGCAAATTCTATACCAAGCGTCTTTTAGATTTTCTCCCTCCTTTTGCTTAAAATTTAGAACTTCATTCTCGGCAGACAACAGAGAAGATAAGGGACTAGCCATAACGACAAGCAAACGGAAAAGAGGCGAACGGGAAAGAGAGGGATGATAGAGAGAGAGAGGGCGAATAAAATGGCAAGGGTGAAGTGGGGGAGAGGAAAATGAGAGGCAAATGGAAAATAAATGTAATGCGGGAGATAAGGGTTTGTGATGGGTACTTGGTGCGTTTGACTTTTGCGTAGACCTCCCCGGCAATGGCGCCAGAAATGGCTCGTTGTCGGGAGTCAAATCTTGACTTGCGCGAACCTCCCCGGCAACGACGCCAGAAATCCTTCTTGCTACCTCTTGAGCATTGCGTTGGTTTTCCCTTGAAGAGGAAAGAGTGATGCAGCAAAGTAGTGTAAGTATTTTCCTCAGTTTTTGCGAACCAAGGTATCAATCCAGTAGGAGGCTACGCGCGAGTCCCTCACACCTGCACAAAACAAATAAATCCTCGCAACCAACGCGATAAGGGGTTGTCAATCCCTACACGGTCACTTACGAGAGTGAGATCTGATAGATATGATAAGATAATATTTTTGGTATTTTTATGATAAAGATGCAAAGTAAAATAAAAGGCAATGAAAATAACTAAGTATTGGAAGATTAATATGATAAAGATAGACCCGGGGGCCATAGGTTTCACTAGTGGCTTCTCTCAAGAGCATAAGTATTTTACGGTGGGTGAACAAATTACTGTTGAGCAATTGACAGAATTGAGCATAGTTATGAGAATATCTAGGTATGATCATGTATATAGGCATCACGTCTGAGACAAGTAGACCGACTCCTGCCTGCATCTACTACTATTACTCCACACATCGACCGCTATCCAGCATGCATCTAGAGTATTAAGTTCATAAGAACAGAGTAACGCCTTAAGCAAGATGACATGATGTAGAGGGATAAATTCATGCAATATGATAAAACCCCATCTTGTTATCCTCGATGGCAAAAATACAATACGTGCCTTGCTGCCCCTACTATCACTGGGAAAGGACACCGCAAGATTGGACCCAAAGCTAAGCACTTCTCCCATTGCAAGAAAGATCAATCTAGTAGGCCAAACCAAACTGATAATTCGAAGAGACTTGCAAAGATAACCAATCATACATAAAAGAATTCAGAGAAGATTCAAATATTGTTCATAGATAAACTTGATCATAAACCCACAATTCATCGGTCTCAACAAACACACCGCAAAAGAAGATTACATCGAATAGATCTCCACAAGAGAGGGGGAGAACTTTGTATTGAGATCCAAAAAGAGAGAAGAAGCCATCTAGCAATTAACTATGGACCCGTAGGTCTGAGGTAAACTACTCACACTTCATCGGAGAGGCTATGGTGTTGATGTAGAAGCCCTCCGCGATAGATGCCCCCTCCGGCGGAGCTCCGGAACAGGCCCCAAGATGGGATCTCGTGGATACAGAAAGGTACTGCGGTGGAATTAGGGTTTTGGCTCCGTATCTGATCGTTTGGGGGTACGTAGGTATATATAGGAGGAAGAAGTACGTCGGTGGAGCAATAGGGGGCCCACGAGGGTGGAGGGCGTGCCTGGGGGGGTAGGCGCGCCCCTACCTCGTGGACTCCCTGTTGGTTGCTTGACGTAGGGTCCAAGTCTCCTGGATCTTGTTCGTTCCAAAATTCATGTCCCAAAGGTTTCATTCCGTTTGGACTCCGTTTGATATTCCTTTTCTTCGAAACCCTAAAATAAGCAAAAAAACAGCAATTCCGGGCTGGGCCTCCAGTTAATAGGTTAGTCCCAAAATAATATAAAAGTGTATAATAAAGCCCAATAATGTCCAAAACAGTAGATAATGTAGCATGGAGCAATCAAAAATTATAAATACGTTGGAGACGTATCAGGCATCGCTGCGGCTTGTCCGATCGCGAACGTCAAGCGTGGGTCAGCCGGGTGCAACTCTCTATTCGTCGGTAGGTCTTAACAAGGCGAGACAATCTATGACGCCATGGATAGGGAGTTGATGAAGATGATCCACGATGGAGACGGCTTCGAGGACGGACAAGTGGACAACTCTAAGCCAGTCTAGAACTTTTGTGACCGGACACATAAAATATCTATGAACTTCTGCCTCTTCCTTTTGTGTTCGGGCGCTATGAACACCACATTTCCTCATATTGCTATACACATGGGAGACCGGACCTAGGAAGACGTTTAGGGAATGCAATTGGATGGCCGGCTCCTGTATGCTTGTCCGTGGATGAGTTTGAACTAGTCCGCGAACAAATAATGTGTCTGTTTCAGGGCACGACGTTGGGGATGCCCTTACACCCTCGTTTTTAAAACAAGAGAAGGTAGTGGAGTGAGAACCACATGCAAGTATTGTCCTAAGAGCTTCTCCAATAGCTCATGTAAAAAACTTCTGGTAAAAAGTCATTTTACGCGGGAAGTTGCCTAATGACTAATTTTCTTAAATTTTGTATACTTCTTTGCATGTAATACCTTTTTTCCGTTTTCAATCAAATAAGGATCCAAATGATATATGTATATTATAATATCATCATAATAATTAAACACACTATTAATTATATCGAACACACATACTTCATAATAATTTCAATCCTGCAATATATTAAATTTAGTTTGGAATCAAAACTCAACATAATTAATGGTCTAGATCATTACAAATAAAACATTATACACATTTTACTAACCATGAAGCTCCCACAAATGGTCAACTAGATCATCATGGAGTTATTTATGAACGGTGTAGTTTTCAATCCGTCGACACATTTCAAGAAATTTTTGCAGTCGTCGATTCATCCCTTTGTGGCTAAACTGGAGATACGTAAACTTTGTTCCCCTCATTTCTTCTTTCTCATCCTTTATGATCATGTTATGCAATATCACACATGCGGTCATGATGCGCCAAATCCTTTTGTTGCTAGAAGAATGTAGGACCACGAACAATGGCGTAACGAGCTTGGAGAAGCCCAAATGACCGCTCGACATCCTTTCTACATGATTCATGTTTCACAACCAAGTGAATATTCTTGTTACCTTGAGGGTTTGATATTGTCTTCACAAAAGTTATCCATGCAAGATATATGCAATCAGCAAGATAGTAGCCCATGTTGTATTGATGCCCATTGGTTTTAAAATGTAACAACTTCTAGAATTATAGTTGCATCTTTATCTTTTCCTTTGAATTTTCCATGCAATGTTGTACGACAATTAATCTACTTTGAATGCATGCAATCGATGCTTCCAAGCATACCAAGGAACCTTTTGATGGTCCCATCTGAAGAATTCTTGAGGACATGGGATAAACCTTGATGCTATTAATCTTATGAAGTTGAATCCAGTTCAATATTTTGATATTTTGTTGTGGTGTAATTCTCTAGTGGTGATGTACGGACGTTGACTACATATCACTTCACCTTTAAGTGTCTAGAGGAGACCATTGCATGATTAGTTTGTTCATAAATGGGCGGCTGAATTGATATAATTACCATACCCTAAGTTTCTGAACTATTACATGAGCGGTTGTTGGAACCCCAAAGTTTATGGCTACGGTTAGATGCTATCTTAATTATTCTCTTGTATTTGCGGATGCTTGCATAGGGGGTATAGTCATAAGTATGTTGTTTGTTCAAGTAAGAACAACAAACTATCACAGGTTTCACCACACAATACATTATCAAAACAATGAATGGTAGCGCAATGAATTTTGATGAAAGCAACTTGGTGAAACTCCTGTGTGTCCTCAAGAATGACTTAATCCCTAAAACATCGTCTTATCCTTAGCACAATTCAGGATTGGGACACTATTTACTGTCTTGCAATTCCTTTTATTTTCAAACAAACTATCAAACATTGTTGCAGCTTTACAGTGAACTCTTGCTAGTTACCATCTACCAATCCCTTCTTCCCCTCGTTGGGTTCGACACTCCTACATATCAAAAGGCTAAGCTAGATTCCTTACACTTGTGGGTTATCACAAACCCATTGTGAACAAGATTTGTTTGGAACATAAAAAAATTGGGTGAAGAAAATCGTCAAATAGTTTTGAGACGAAATTGTGCGGAGATGTGTCCGAGCGGTGGGGGTGGTTCTTGGGCGGCTGGACAGCGTGGCCGCACGGGGAGGCGGGGCGCGGTGGTGGCTCAAAGACATGGTAACGATGGCCAGTGCGGTGAGGCAGGGAGGCATGATGCCGACTAGACAACGGTGCGGGAGAGAAGGGCTTGCGCAAGGGGTATCCTCCCGTGAAATTTCAGGAGATTTTTTGTTGGGGAATGCAGTAATTTCAAAACAATTCCTATGGACACGCAAGATCCATCTAGGTGATGCACATCAACAAGAGGGGAGAGTGTTTTCCACGTACCCTTGTAGACCGTAAGCGGAAGCGTTATGACAACGCGGTTGATGTAGTCGTACGTCTTCATGATCCGACCGATCCTAGCACCGGAGGTACGGCACCTCCACGATCTGCACATGTTCAGCTCGGTGATGTCCCATGAACTCTAGATCCAGCTGAGGTCGAGGGAGAGTTTCATCAGCACGACGGCGTGATAACGGTGATGATGAAGTTACCGACCCAGGGCTTCGCCTAAGCTCTACAAGATATGACCGAGGTGGAAATCTGTGGAGGGAGGCACCGCACATGGCTAAACAATCAACTTGTGTGTTCTAGGGTGCCCCCTCCCCACGTATATAAAGGAGGGGGGGGAGGCCGGCCGGCTCTCCTTGGCGCGCCCCCAAGAGGGGAATCCTACTGGGACTCCAAGTCCTAGTAGGTTTCCACCAAAAGGGAGAGAGGCGGAAGGAAGGAGAGGGAGAGGGGAAAGGAAAAGGGGGGCACCGCCCCCCTTCCTAGTCCAATTCAGACTAAAGGGGGAGGGGGCGCGCGGCCTGCCCTGGCTGCCCCTCTCTCTCTCTCCACTAAGGCCCGTCGAGGCCCATTAGTTCCCCCGGGGTTTCCGATAACCCTCTGGCACTCTGGTTTTATCCGAAACTTCTCCGGAACACTTTCGGTATCCGAACATATCCGTCCAATATATCAATATTTATGTCTCGACCATTTAGAGACTCCTCGTCATGTCCGTGATCACATCCGGGACTCCGAACTACCTTCGGTACATCAAAACACATAAAATCATAATACCGATCGTCATCGAACGTTCAGCGTGCGGACCCTGCGGGTTTGAGAACTATGTAGACATGACCGAGACTCTTCTTCGGTCAATAACCAATAGCGGAACCAGGATGCTCATATTGGTTCCTACATATTCTACGAAGATCTTTATCTGTCAAATCGCATAACAACATACGTTGTTCCCTTTGTCATCGGTATGTTACTTGTCCGAGATTTGATCGTCGGTATCTCAATACCTAGTTCAATCTCGTTACCGGCAAGTCTCTTTACTCGTTCCGTAATGCAACATCCCGTAACTAACTCATTAGTCACATTGTTTGCAAGGCTTATAGTGATGTGCATTACTGAGAGGGCCCAGAGATACCTCTCCGATACACGGAGTGACAAATCCTAATCTCGATCTGTGCCAACTCAACAAACTCCATCGGAGACACCTATAGAGCATCTTTATAGTCACACAGTTACGTTGTGACGTTTGATAGCACACTAAGTGTTCCTCCGGTATTCGCGAGTTGCATAATCTCATAGTCATAGGAACATATATAAGTTATGAAGAAAGCAATAGCAGTAAATGATAACCCACAAGTATAGGGGATCGCAACAGTTTTCGAGGGTAGAGTATTCGACCCAAATTTATTGATTCGACACAAGGGGAGCCAAAGAATATTCCCAAGTATTAGCAGTTGAGTTGTCAATTCAACCACACCTAGAAACTTAATATCTGCAGCAAAGTATTTAGTAGCAAAGTAATATGATAGTAGCGGCAACGGTAGCAAAAGTAACAATATTGGTTTTGTAGTGATTGTAACAGTGGCAACGGAAAAGTAAATAAGCGAAGATCAATATGTGAAAAGCTCGTAGGCAATGGATCAGTGATGGATAATTATGTCGGTTGCAATTCCTCATGCAATAGTTATAACATAGGGTGACACAGAACTAGCTCCAGTTCATCAATGTAATGTAGGCATGTATTCCGAATATAGTCATACGTGCTTATGGAAAAGAACTTGCATGACATCTTTTGTCCTACCCTCCCGTGGCAGCGGGGTCCTATTGGAAACTAAGGGATATTAAGGCCTCCTTTTAATAGAGTACCGGACCAAAGCTTTAACACATAGTGAATACATGAAGTCCTCAAACTACGGTCATCACCGGTAAGTATCCCGATTATTGTCACTTCGGGGTTAACAGATCATAACACATAATAGGTGACTATTGACTTGAAAGATAGGATCAAGAACTCACATATATTCATGAAAACATAATAGGTTAAGATCTGAAATCATGGCACTCGGGCCCTAGTGACAAGCATTAAGCATAGCAAAGTGATAGCAACATCAATCTCAGAACATAATGGATACTAGGGATCAAACCCTAACAAAACTAACTCGATTACATGATAAATCTCATCCAACCCATCACCGTCCAGCAAGCCTACGATGGAATTACTCACGCACGGCGGTGAGCATCAAGAAATTGGTGATGGAGGAAGGTTGATGATGACGATGGCGACGGATTCCCCTCTCCGGAGCCCCGAACGGACTCCAGATCAGCCCTCCCGAGAGAGATTAGGGCTTGGCGGTGGCTCCATATCGTAAAACGCGATGAATCCTTCTCTCCTATTTTTTCTCCCCGAACATGAATATATGGAGTTGGAGTTGAGGTCGGTGGAGTGTCAGGGGGGCCCACGAGGCAGGGGCGCGCCCACCCTCATGGACAGGGTGTGGGCCCCTGGCCTTGATTCGTTCACCAGTATTTTTTATATATTCCAAAAATATTCTCCGGTGATTTTCAGGTCATTCTGAGAACTTTTATTTTTGCATAAAAATAACACCATGGCAATTCTGCTGAAAACAGCGTCAGACCGGGTTAGTTCCATTCAAATGATGCAAGTTAGAGTCCAAAACAAGGGCAAAAGTGTTTGGAAAAGTAGATACGATGGAGACGTATCAACTCCCCCAAGCTTAAAAATTTGCTTGTCCTCAAGCAATTCAGTTGATAAACTGAAAGTAATAAAGAAAATCTTTTACAAACTCTGTTTGCTCTTGTTGTTGTAAATATGTAAAGCCATCAGTCAAGTTTTCAGCAAAGATTATGAACTAACCATATTCACAATAACATTTAGGTCTCATGTTTACTCATATCAATGGCATAATCAACTAGCGAGCAATAATAATAAATCTCGGATGACAGCACTTTCTCAAAACAATCATAATATGGTATAACAAGATGGTATCTTGCTAGCCCTTTCTGAGACCTGCTACCTCTTGAGCACTTTGTTGGTTTTCCCAGAAGAGGAAGGGATGATGCAGCAAAGTAGCGCAAGTATTTGCCTCAGTTTTTGAGAACCAAGGTATCAATCCAGTAGGAGGCTACGCGCCAGTCCCTCGTACCTGCACAAAACAAATAAATCCTCACAACCAACGCAATAAGGGGTTGTCAATCCCTACACGGCCACTTACGACAGTGAGATCTGATAGATATGATAAGATAATATTTTTGGTATTTTTGTGACAAAGATGCAAAGTAAAATAAAAGCAAAGTAAAAAAGCAAAGGAAATAACTAAGTATGGGAAGATTAATATGATGAAGATAGACCCGGGGGCCATAGGTTTCACTAGTGGCTTCTCTCGAGAGCATAAGTATTCCACGGTGGGTGAACAAATTACTATTGAGCAATTGACAGAATTGAGCATAGTTATGAGAATATCTAGGTATGATCATGTATATAGGCATCACGTCCGAGACAAGTAGACTGACTCCTGCCTACATCTACTACTATTACTCCACTCATCGACCGCTATCCAGCATGCATCTAGAGTATGAAGTTAATGAAAACAAAGTAACGCCTTAAGCAAGATGACATGATGTAGAGGGATAAACTCATGCAATATGATGAAAACCCCATCTTGTTATCCTCGATGGCAACAATACAATACGTGCCTTGCTGCCCCTACTGTCATTGGGAAAGGACACCGCAAGATTGAACCCAAAGCTAAGCACTTCTCCCATTGCAAGAAAGATCAATATAGTAGGCCAAACCAAACTGATAATTCGAAGAGACTTGCAATTATAACCAATCATACATAAAAGAATTCATAGAAGATTCAAATATTGTTCATAGATAGACTTGATCATAAACCCACAATTCATCGGTCTCAACAAACACACCGCAAAAAGAAGATTACATCAAATAGATCTCCACAAGAGAGGGGGAGAACATTGTATTGAGATCCAAAAAGAGAGAAGAAGCCATCTAGCTAATAACTATGGACCCGTAGGTCTGAGGTAAACTACTCACACTTCATCGGAGGGGCTATGGTGTTGGTGTAGAAGCCCTCCGTGATTGATGCCCCCTCCGGCGGAGCTCCGGAACAGGCCCCAAGATGGGATCTCGTGGATACAGAAAGTTGCGACGGTGGAATTAGGGTTTTGGCTCTGAATCTGATCGTTTGAGGGTACGTAGGTATATGTAGGATGAAGGAATACGTCGGTGGAGCAACAGGGGGGCCACGAGGGTGGAGGGTGCGCCTGGGGGGGTAGGCGCACCCCCTACCTCGTGGCCTCCTCTTTTGTTTCTTGAAGTAGGGTCCAAGTCCCCTGGATCACGTTCGGTGAGAAAATCACGTCCCCGAAGGTTTCATTCCGTTTGGACTCCGTTTGATATTCTTTTTCTTCGAAACCCTGAAATAGGCAAAAAAACAACAATTCTGGGCTGGGCCTCCGGTTAATAGGTTAGTCCCAAAAATAATATCAAAGTGGATAATAAAGCCCAATAATGTCCAAAACAGTAGATAATATAGCATGGAGCAATCAAAAATTATAGATACGTTGGAGATGTACCAAGCATCCCCGGGCTTAATTCCTGCTCGTCCTTGAGTAGGTAAATGATAAAAACAGAATTTTTGATGCGGAGTGCTACTTGTCATATTTTTAATGTAATTCTTCTTAATTGTGGTGTGAATATTCAGATCCGAAAGATTCAAGACAAAAGTTCATATTGACATAAAAATAATAATACTTCAAGCATACTAACAAAGTAATTATGTCTTCTCAAAATAACATGGCCAAAGAAAGTTCATCCCTACAAAATCATATAGTTTAGTCATGCTCCATTTTCGTCACACAAGAATGCTCTCATCATGCACAACCCCAATCAGAAGCCAAGCAATTGTTTCATACTTTAGTAATCTCAAACCTATAAACTTTCACGCAATATATGAGCGCGAGCCATGGACATAGCACTATGGGTGGAATAGAATATAATGAGGGGGTTATGTGGCGTAGACAAAAAGGAGAAAGTCTCACATCAACCAGGCTAATCAATGGGCTATGGAGATGCCCACCGATTGATGTTAATGCAAGGAGTAGGGATTGCCATGCAACGGATGCACTAAAGCTATAAATGTATGAAAGCTCAACAAAAGAAACTAAGTGGGTGTGCATCCAACTTGCTTGCTCACGAAGACCTAGGGCACTTGAGGAGGCCCATTGTTGGAATATACAAGCCAAGTTCTATAATGAAAAATTCCCACTAGTATATGAAAGTGACAAAACAAGAGACTCTCTATCATGAAGATTACGGTGGTACTTTGAAGCACAAGTGTGGCAAAGGATAGTAACATTGTCCCTTCTCTCTTTTTCTCTCATTTATTTATTTGGCCTTTTCTCCTTTTTTTATATGGCCTTTCTCTTTTTTTATAATTCCTCACTTGGGACAATGTTCTAGAAAATGATGATCATCACACTTCTATTTATTTTACAACTCAATGATTACAACTCAATACTAGAACAAAAAATGACTCTATGTGAATGCCTCCGGCGGTGTACCGGGATATGAAATGGACCAAGAGTTACATGTATGAAAGAATTATGAACGGTGGCTTTGCCACAAATACTATGTCAACTACATGATCATGCTAAGCAATATGACAATAATGAATGTGTCATGATTAAAGGAATGGTGGAAAGTTGCATGGCAATATATCTCAGAATGGCTATGGAAATGCCATAATAGGTAGGTATGGTGGCTGTTTTGAGGAAGATATAAGGAGGTTTATGTGTGAAAGAGCATATCATATCACGGGGTTTGGATGCACCGCCGAAGTTTGCGCCAACTCTCAATGTGAGAAAGGGCAATGCACGGTACCGAAGAGGCTAGCAAGGATGGAAGGGTGAGAGTGCGTATAATCCATGGACTCAACATTAGTCATAAAGAACTCACATACTTATTGCAAAAATCTACAAGTCATCAAAAACCTCGGCACTACGTGCATGCTCCTAGGGGGATAGATTGGTAGGAAAAGACCATCGCTCGTCCCCGACCGCCACTCATAAGGAGGACAATCAAATAACACCTCATGTTTCAAATTTGTTACATAACGTTTACCATATGTGCATGCTACGGGACTTGCAAACTTCAACACAAGCATTTATCAATTTCACAACTACTCAACTAGCACGACTTTGATATTATTACCTCCATATCTCAAAACAATCATCAAGCATCAAACTGCTCTTAGTATTCAAAACACTCATAAGAAAATTTTACTAATCTTGAATACCTAGCATATTATGATTTTAAGCAAATTACCATGCTATTTAAGACTCTCAAAATAATCTAAGTGAAGCATGAGAGATCAATAGTTTCTATAAAACAAATCCACCACCGTGCTCTAAAAGATATAAGTGAAGTACTAGAGAAAAACTATATAACTCAAAAGATATAAGCGAAGCACATAGAGTATTTTAACAAATTCCAAATCATGTATGGCTCTCTCAAAAGGTGTGTACAGCAAGGATGTTTGTGGTAAACTAAAAAGTAAAGACTCAAATCATACAAGACACTCCAAGCAAAACACATATCATGTGGTGAATAAAAATATAGCTCCAAGTAAAGTTACCGATAGAAGTAGACAAAAGAGGGGATGCCTTCCGGGGCATCCCCAAGCTTTGGCTTTTAGGTGTCCTTAGATTATCTTGGGGGTGCCATGGGCATCCCCTGTGACTCCCCGAGACCGATGCGCCAGGTGTCTTCCAGTTATTCGTTGTTGTTGCCTTCTCTTTTGCTTGCGTGTTGCATTTCGTCATGTCATCAGGTGCATTGCATCATCATGTTTTCAAAACTTGCCTTCATCCGGGTCTCCCAGTTCTCTTCGTTGTCCGTTCTGAGCCCAGACACACTTGCACGCGCCTGTGGCATGTCCGAAATTTTATTTTATAAGTGGCAGGAAAATGTTCTCGGAATGGGTTGAAAGTTGGCGTGCGATCTTATTATAGTGTAGGTAGGCCGCCTGCCAAGTTTCATCGCATTCGGAGTTCGTTTGACGGCCCAACGAATAACTATAGCGACAATATAGTCGGTCAAACGTCGGACGTTTTCGGTCTCCAAAAACTGTTGCCGGGCTTTCCCTCTCTTTCCTCTCTAGACCATCTACACATTCCACTACCTACCACCAGGCAACCTAATCTCTCTCATCAGCCCGCGGCTCTCCTCACGCGCGCATCCGAAAGCTGTCCCAGACCCGACCCGGGCAGTCATCACCGTTGGTTTCGGATCATCTCAAACCATCCCTCTAATATCTTTGATTTATTATTTGATCTCCCCTAAACTTTTATTCTCGACCGTCCGATCCCAATCCAATGATCCAAATCCCCCTTCTTTTACCTACATGCTTTATATAGCGCCTAACCCTAAATTTTAGGCCTCATGTCCCATCCACCCATCGCCGCCGCCGCCACTACACCAAATCCCCCTTGGGATTTCCCCTGCCAGTTCCACCCAACCAGCCTCCACCTTCCCCTCGATCCATTCTACGCCCGAGCCCGCAACTTCCTCTACTTCCCGCGCCGCCGCAAGCCGTAGCACCTCCAACAGGACCAACCCCGTGCCGCAGCCTCCTTCTCCCCGTTCCCGATGGCCACCTCCTCCCATGTCCAGGAGCTCGAAGCCACGAAGCCCTGCGCCGCCAAGCTCCTCCCATGGCCGCCCCGTCGCCGCGTCCCTCCTCTGTTTCCTTCTCGTCCTTCTCTTTTCCCCTATTTCTCTTCTCACACCCAACTCCCTCTCGTCTGTCTACAGGATCCGCCATGGAAGACCCCGTCGCCCCGTCGAGTACCTCGCTGGAGCACCGCGAAGCCCGGTCTATCCCCTGCTTCGAACAATAGAACGCGGCGCCGTTCTCCCCCGCGCTCAGTCTCCATCTACCTCCTTGCCTACAGCCTCCCCGACTTGCTGCTCGAACGCGGCTCCATACGCCCCTGCCCCGATGGGTCTCCGTCGTTCCGAGGTCACCCGGCTCCGCACGGCCGACAACAAGCAGCAGCTCGCCGGGGCACGAGCTCCATCGGGTCCGCCTCCCTACTGCCGGAGCCCCATGACCCCGCGCCAAGTCTCTCGCCCGCGCCAAGTGCCTGGTCGCCTCCGCCTAGATCCACTCCTTGCCTTGTCCTCGTCACCGGGAGCCCCGCCATCTCCAGCGTCGCGCCCAAGTCCCACATCGCCGGCAACCGTTCCCGCCGTTCGTCGCCCTGAACCTGTTGCAGCAGTCTCCGTTCTTCAGTAACGAGAAGGAGCAGCTCGCTCGCCTCGCATTGACCTCCCAGATTTAGCCGGCCCAGTGCCTCCCTTGTCGGCCTCTCTTCCACCGAACGGGCCAAGGCCCATGGTGAGAAATGTTGGAAATATGCGCTAGAGGCAATAATAAAATGGTTATTATTATATTTCTTTGTTCATGATAATTGTCTATTGTTCATGCTATAATTGTGTTATCCGGATATCGTAATACATGTGTGAATACATAGACCACAACACATCCCTAGTGAGCCTCTGGTTGACTAGCTCGTTGATCAAAAGATAGTCATGGTTTCCTGACTATGGACATTGGATGTCATTGATAACGGGATTACATCATTAGGAGAATGATGTGATGGACAAGACCCAATCCTAAGCATAGCTCAAAGATCGTGTAGTTCATTTGTTGTAGCTTTTCTGAATGTCAAGTATCATTTCCTTAGACCATGAGATTGTGCAACTCCCGGACACCGTAGGAGTGCCTTGGGTGTGCCAAACGTCACAACGTAACTGGGTGACTATAAAGGTACATTACAGGTATCTCCGAAAGTGTCTGTTGGGTTGGCATGAATCGAGACTGGGATTTGTCACTCCCTATGACGGAGAGGTATCTCCGGGCCCACTCGGTAATGCATCATCATAATGAGCTCAATGTGATCAAGTGGTTGATCACGGGATCATGCATTACGGTACGTGTAAAGTGACTTGCCGGTAACGAGACTGAACAAGGTATTGGGATACCGACGATCGAGTCTCGGCAAGTAACGTACCGATTGACAAAGGGAATTGTATACGGATTGATTGAATCCTCGACATCGTAGTTCATCCGATGAGATCATCGTGGAGCATGTGGGAGCCAACATGGGTATCCAGATCCTGCTGTTAGTTATTGACCGGAGAGTCGTCTCGGTCATGTCTGCATGTCTCCCGAATCCGTAGGGTCTACACACTTAAGGTTCGGTGACGCTAGGGTTGTTAGGAAGACTTGTATGTGATTACCGAATGTTGTTCGGAGTCCCGGATGAGATCCCGGACGTCACGAGGAGTTCCGGAATGGTCCAGAGGTAAAGATTTATATATGGGAAGTTGTCATACAGTCGCCGGAAAGGTTCAGGGGCATATCGGTATTGTACCGGGGCCACCGGAGGGGTTCCGGGGGTCCACCGGGAGGGGCCACCTCTTCCAGAGGGCCTTATGGGCTGTATGGAGAAGGGAACCAGCCCAAGTGGGCTGGGGCGCCACACCCCCTAGGACCCATGCGCCTAGGGTTGGGGGAAACCCTAAAGGGGGCGCCCCTTGCTTGGGGGGCAAGCCCCCCTCCCCTTGGCCGCCGCCCCCCCTCTAGATCTCATCTAGAGGGGGCCGGCCCACTTCCCCATTCCCCTATAAATAGAGGGGTGAGGGGACGGCTGCACACAACATCCAAGGCGCAGCCCCTCCCCTCCCCAGCACCTCTCCTCCTCCATAAGAGCTTGGTGAAGCCCTGCCGGAGTACTGCAGCTTCATCACCACCACGTTGTCGTGCTGCTGTTGGAGCCCTCTTCCTCAACCTCTCCCTCCTCCTTGCTGGATCAAGGCGCGGGAGACGTCCTCGCTCCATACGTGTGTTGAACGCAGAGGTGCCATCCGTTCGGCGCTAGGATCTTCGGTGATTTGGATCACGTCGAGTACGATTCCATCAACCCCGTTCTCTTGAACGCTTCCGCTCGTGATCTACAAGGGTATGTAGACGCACTCCTCTCTCCCTCGTTGCTAGATGACTCCATAGATTGATCTTGGTGATGCGTAGAAAATTTTAAAATTCTGCTACCTTCCCCAACAGTGGTATCAGAGCTAGGTGTATGCGTAGTTACTATGCACGAGTAGAACACAAAGTAGTTGTGGGCGTCGATATTGTCAATTTGCTTGCCGTTACTAGTCTTATCTTGATTCGGTAGCATCGTGGGATGAAGCAGCCCGGACCAACCTTACACGTACGCTTACATGAGACCGGTTCCACCGACTGACATGCACTAGTTGCATAAGGTGGCTGGCGGGTGTCTGTCTCTCCCACGTTGTGGTTTTGGCATAGGTAAGAAACGTTCTTGCTAGAAACCTATAGCAGCCACGTAAAAACTAGCAACAACTATTAGAGGACGTCTAACTTGTTTTTGCAGCAAGTGTTTTGTGATGTGATATGGCCAAAGGATGTGATGAATGATATATGTGAGTATGAGATGATCATGTTCTTGTAATAGGAATCACGACTTGCATGTCGATGAGTATGACAACCGGCAGGAGCCATAGGAGTTGTCTTTATTTATTTATGAATTGCGTGTCAACATAAACGTCATGTAATTACTTTACATTATTGCTAAAGCGTTAGCCATAGTAGTATAAGTAATAGATGATGAGACAACTTCAAGAAGACACGATGATGGAGATCATGATGATGGAGATCATGGTGTCATGCTGGTGACAACAATGATCATGGAGCCCCGAAGATGGAGATCAAAAGGAGCAAATGATAATGGCCATATCATGTCACTATTTGATCGCATGTGATGTTTATCATGTTTTACATCTTATTTGCTTAGAACGACAGTAGCTTAAATAAGATGATCCCTCGTAATAATTTCAAGAAAGTGTTCCCCCTAACTGTGCACCGTTGCGAAGGTTCGTTGTTTCGAAGCACCACGTGATGATCGGGTGTGATAGATTCTAACATTCGAATACAATGGGTGTAAGCCAGATTTACACACGCAATACACTTAGGTTGACTTGACGAGCCTAGCTGAGGGAGTCCTGGATTAGGGGGTGTTCGGATAGCCGAACTATACCTTCCGGCGGACTCCTGGACTATGAAGATACAAGATTGAAGACTCCGTCCCATGTCCGAAAAGGACTTTCCTTGGCGTGGAAGGCAAGCTAGGCGACACGGATGTTCTGATCTCCTACCATTGTAACCGACTTTATGTAACCCTAACCCACTCCGGTGTCTATATAAACCGGAGGGTTTTAGTCCGTAGGACAACATACACATCAACAATCATACCATAGGCTAGCTTCTAGGGTTTAGCCTCTCTGATCTCGTGGTAGATCAACTCTTGTAATACCCATATCATCAATATTAATCAAGCAGGACGTAGGGTTTTACCTCCATCGAGAGGGCCCGAACCTGGGTAAAACTTCGTGTCCCCTGCCTCCATCCGGCCTAGATGCACAGTTCGGGACCCCCTACCCGAGATCCGCCGGTTTTGACACCGACACTAGCATGTACAGACATGGCCTCGGAACACAGAAGACCGAAAGGAAGAGCATGAGTCATATAGAAGATACGATCAACATGAAGATGTTAACCGATGTTGACTAGTCCGTCTCACGTGATGATCGGACACGGCCTAGTTAACTCGGATCATGTTATACTTAGATGACTAGAGGGATGTCTATCTGAGTGGGAGTTCATTGAATAATTTGATTAGATGAACTTAATTATCATGAACTTAGTCTAAAATCTTTACAATATGTCTTGTAGATCAAATGGCCCACGTTATCCTCAACTTCAACGCATTCCTAGAGAAAACCAAGCTGAAAGACGATGGCAGCAACTATACGGACTGGGTCCGGAACCTGAGGATCATCCTCATAGCTGCCAAGAAAGATTATGTCCTAGAAGCACCGCTAGGTGACGCACCCGTCCCACAGAACCAAGACGTTATGAACGTTTGGCAGTCACGTGCTGATGATTACTCCCTCGTTCAGTGCGGCATGCTTTACATCTTAGAACCGGAGCTCTAAAAGTGTTTTGAGAGACACGGAGCATATGAGATGTTCGAAGAGCTGAAAATGGTTTTTCAAGCTCATGCCCAGGTCGAGAGATATGAAGTCTCCGACAAGTTCTTCAGCTGTAAGATGGAGGAAAATAGTTCTATCAGTGAGGACATACTCAAAATGTCTGGGTTACATAACCACTTTACTCAGCTGGGAGTTAATCTCCCGGATGACGCGATCATTGACAGAATCCTTCAGTCGCTTAAACCGAGCTACAAGAGCTTTGTGATGAACTTCAATATGCAGGGGATGGAAAAGACCATTCCTAAGGTGTATTCAATGCTGAAATCGGCAGAGGTGGAAATCAAAAAGGAACATCAAGTGTTGATGGTGAATAAAACCACTAAGTTCAAGAAAGGCAAGGGTAAGAAGAACTTCATGAAGGACGACAAGGGAGTTGCCGCGCCCGGTAAGCAAGCTGCCGGGAAGAAGCCAAAGAATGGACCCAAGCCCGAGACTGAGTGTTTTTATTGCAAGGGAAGTGGTCACTGGAAGCGGAACTACCCCAAATACTTAGCGGACAAGAAGGCCAGCATCACGAAAGGTATATGTGATATACATGTAATTGATGTGTACCTTACCAGTACTCGTAGTAGCTCCTGGGTATTTGATACCGGTGCGGTTGCTCACATTTGTAACTCAAAGCAGGAGCTACGGAATAAACGGAGACTGGCGAAGGACGAGGTGACAATGCGCGTCGGGAATGGTTCCAAGGTCGATGTGATCGCCGTCGGCACGCTACCTCTACATTTACCAACAGAGTTAGTTTTAAACCTCAATAATTGTTATTTAGTGCCAGCTTTGAGCATGAACATTGTATCAGGATCTCATTTAATACGAGATGGCTACTCATTTAAATCCGAGAATAATGGTTGTTCTATTTATATGAGAGATATGTTTTATGGTCATGCTCCGATGGTGAATGGTTTATTCTTAATGAATCTCGAGCGTAATGCTACACATATTCATAGTGTGAATACCAAAAGATGTAAGGTTGATAATGATAGTCCCACATACTTGTGGCACTGCCGCCTTGGTCACATAGGTGTCAAATGCATGAAGAAGCTCCATGCAGATGGACTTTTAGAGTCTCTTGATTATGAATCATTTGACACGTGCGAACCATGCCTCATGGGTAAAATGACCAAGACTCCGTTCTCAGGAACAATGGAGCGAGAAACCAACTTATTGGAAATCATACATACTGATGTGTGCGGTCCAATGAGTGTTGAGGCTCGCGGTGGCTATCGTTATGTTCTCACCCTCACCGATGACTTGAGTAGATATGGGTATGTCTACTTAATGAAACACAAGTCTGAGATCTTTGAAAAGTTCAAGGAATTTCAGAGTGAGGTTGAGAATCAACGTGACAAGAAAATCAAGTTTTTGTGATCAGATCGTGGGGGAGAATACTTGAGTCACGAATTTGGCACACACTTAAGAAAATGTGGAATAGTTTCACAACTCACGCCGCCTGGAACACCTCAGTGTAATGGTGTGTCCAAACGTCGTAATCGCACTCTATTGGATATGGTGGGATCTATGATGTCTCTTACCGATTTACCGCTGTCATTTTGGGCTATGCTTTAGAGACTGCCGCATTCACTTTAAATAGGGCTCCGTCGAAATCCGTTGAGACGACACCGTATGAATTATGGTTTGGGAAGAAACCTAAGCTGTCGTTTCTAAAAGTTTGGGGATGCGATGCTTATGTCAAGAAACTTCAACCTGAAAAGCTCGAACCCAAGTCGGAAAAATGCGTCTTCATAGGATACCCTAAAGAAACTGTTGGGTATACCTTCTACCTCAGATCCAAAGGCAAGATCTTTGTTGCCAAGAATGGGTCCTTTCTAGAGAAAGAGTTTCTCTCGAAAGAAATAAGTGGGAGGAAAGTAGAACTTGATGAAGTATTACCTCTTGAACCGGTAAGTGGCGCAGCTCAAGAAAATGTTCCTGAGGTGCCTACACCGACTAGAGAGGAAGTTAATGATGATGATCATGAAACTTCAGATCAAGTTACTACTGAACTTCGTAGGTCCACGAGGACACGTTCCGCACCAGAGTGGTACGGCAACCCTGTCTTGGAAATCATGTTGTTAGACAACGGTGAACCTTCGAACTATGAAGAAGCGATGGTGGGCCCGGATTCCGACAAATGGCTGGAAGCCATGAAATCCGAGATAGGATCCATGTATGAAAACGAAGTATGGACTTTGACTGACTTGCCCGATGATCAGCGAGCCATAGAAAATAAATGGATCTTTAAGAAGAAGACAGACGCGGATGGTAATGTGACCATCTATAAAGCTCGTCTTGTCGCTAAGGGTTATCGGCAAGTTCAAGGGGTTGACTACGATGAGACTTTCTCACCCGTAGAGAAGCTGAAGTCCGTCCGAATCATGTTAGCAATTGCCGCATTCTATGATTATGAGATATGGCAAATGGACGTCAAAACGGCATTCCTTAATGGTTTCCTTGAGGAAGAATTGTATATGATGCAGTCGGAAGGTTTTGTCGATCCTAAGAATGCTGACAAGGTGTGCAAGCTCCAACGCTCGATTTATGGGCTGGTGCAAGCATCTCGGAGTTGGAACATTCGTTTTGATGAGATGATCAAAGTGTTTGGGTTTATGCAGACTAATGGAGAAGCCTGCATTTACAAGAAAGTGAGTGGGAGCTCTGTAGCATTTCTCATATTGTATGTGGATGACATACTATTGATGGGAAATGATATAGAATTCTTGGAAAGCATAAAGGCCTACTTGGACAAGTGTTTTTCAATGAAGGACCTTGGAGAAGCTGCTTATATATTAGGCATCAAGATCTATAGAGATAGATCAAGCCGCCTCATTGGTCTTTCACAGAGTATGTACCTTGACAAGATATTGAAGAAGTTCAAAATGGATCAGTCAAAGAAGGGGTTCTTGCCTGTATTGCAAGGTACGAGATTGAGCACGGCTCAATGCCCGACCACGGCAGAAGATAGAGAAAAGATGAGTGTCGTCCCCTATGGCTCGGCCAGCGGGTCTATCATGTATGCTATGCTGTGTACCAGACCTGATGTAAACCTTGCCGTAAGTTTGGTAGGAAGGTACCAAAGTAATCCCGGCATGGAACACTGAACAGCGGTCAAGAATATCCTAAAGTACCTGAAAAGGACTGAGGACATGTTTCCCGTGTATGGAGGTGACGAAGAGCTCGTCGTAAAGGGTTACGTCGATGCTAGCTTCGACACAGATCTGGATGACTCTAAGTCACAAACCGGATACGTGTATATTTTGAATGGTGGGGCAGTAAGCTGGTGCAGTTGCAAGCAAAGCGTTGTGGCGGGATCTACATGTGAAGCGGAGTACATGGCAGCCTCGGAGGCAGCACAAGAAGCAGTCTGGGTGAAGGAGTTCATTACCGACCTAGGAGTCATACCCAATGCGTCGGGCCCGATGACTCTCTTCTGTGACAACACTGGAGCTTTTGCCCTTGCCAAGGAGCCCAGGTTTCACAGGAAGACCAGGCATATCAAGCGTCGCTTCAACTCCATTCATGAAAGTGTTCAATATGGAGACATAGAGATTTGTAAAGTACATACGGACCTGAATGTGGCAGATCAAAAGATAGTCATGGTTTCCTGACTATGGACATTGGATGTCATTGATAACGGGATCACATCATTAGGAGAATGATGTGATGGACAAGACCCAATCCTAAGCATAGCTCAAAGATCGTGTAGTTCATTTGCTGTAGCTTTTCCGAATGTCAAATATCATTTCCTTAGACCATGAGATTGTGCAACTCCCGGATACCGTAGGAGTGCCTTGGGTGTGCCAAATGTCACAACGTAACTAGGTGACTATAAAGGTACGTTACAGGTATCTCCGAAAGTATCTGTTGGGTTGGCACGAATCGAGACTGGGATTTGTCACTCCGTATGACGGACAGGTATCTTTGGGCCCACTCGGTAATGCATCATCATAATGAGCTCAATGTGACCAAGTGGTTGATCACGGGATCATGCATTACGGCACGAGTAAAGTGACTTGCCGGTAACGAGATTGAACGAGGTATTGGGATACCGACGATCGAGTCTCGGGCAAGTAACGTACCGATTGACAAAGGGAATTGTATACGGATTGATTGAATCCTCGACATCGTGGTTCATCCGATGAGATCATCGTGGAGCATGTGGGAGCCAACATGGGTATCCATATCCCACTGTTGGTTATTGACTGGAGAGGCGTCTCGGTCATGTCTGCATGTCTCCCGAACCCGTAGGGTCTACACACTTAAGGTTCGGTGACGCTAGGGTTGTAGAGATATTAGTAGGCAGTAACCCAAAAGTTGTTCGGAGTCCTGGATGAGATCACGAACGTCACGAGGAGTTCCGGAATGGTCCGGAGGTAAAGATTTATATATGGGAAGTCAAGTTTTGGCCATCGGGAAGGTTTTGGGGGTTACCGGTATTGTACCGGGACCACCGGAAGGGTCCCGGGGGTCCACCGGGTGGGGCCACCTATCCCGGAGGGCCCCATGGGATGAATTGGGTGGGGAACCAGCCCCTAGCGGGCTGGTGCTCCCCCCTTGGGCCTGCCCTGCGCCTAGGGTTGGGAAACCCTAGGGGTGGGGGCGCCCCCCACTTGGCTTGGGGGGGAAGCCACCCTTGGCCGCCACCCCCTTGGAGATCCATCTCCCTAGGGCCGCTCCCCCCCCCCAAGGTCCCTATATAAAGCGGGGGAGGGAGGGCAGCCGCACCCCTTGCTCTTGGCGCCTCCCTCTCCCTCCGTAACACCTCTCCTCCCCGCTTGCGCTTGGCGAAGCCCTGCCGGGATCCTGCTGCATCCACCACCACGCCGTTGTGCTGCTAGATCTTCATAAACCTCTCCTTCCCCCTTGCTGGATCAAGAAGGAGGAGACGTCTTCCTAACCGTACGTGTGTTGAACGCGGAGGTGTCGTCCATTCGGCACTAGGTCATCGGTGATTTGAATCACGTCGAGTATGACTCCATCAACCCCGTTCTCTTGAACGCTTCCGCGCGCGATCTACAAGGATATGTAGATGCACTCCTCTCTCCCTCGTTGCTAGATGACTCCATAGATTGATCTTGGTGATGCGTAGAAAATTTTAAAATTCTGCTACGTTCCCAACATCCACCGGCCCTGGAGGCTGGATCCGGACATGATTGAAGATCCGGAGCACCTGACCTAGGCTTTGAGTGTTAGAACTCGAGGCGGGGGAGGGATTCGATTGAGCACGGAGGAAAAAATTAAAAGCCTTGACCCTTTCTAAATAGGGTGAATATAAAGCGTCCTCCTCGTGGCCGTTTGGGAATTGCATAAAATCTAGGAGTCCTAGGCGTGGTTGGGTTACCCGCGACCGGATTGATGAGAATCCCGTAATAAGGAGGACACGATCTCTACTTTGACAAGACGTGTCAAGAAACTTCCTCGCGTTATGTGCGGGGCTAGTTAAAGAAAAACGGTTCAAATAATCACCGAGCCATGGCGTGTTGTCATGTTGCCAAAACGTGTCAGCAGATTAGATTTGTGGAAATATTATTCTCTCTACGGTGGTATGTGGAACTTATTTTGCAGGGTCGGACACTATCCTTGTATTCAAATTCTTCCGTGGTGTATTTGGAGGAGGAACCCGCCTTGCAATGCCGAAGACAATACTGCGTGCCGGACTCATCGTCATTGAAGCCTGGTTCAGGGGCTACTGAGGGAGTCCTGGATTAGGGGGTCTCCGGACAGCCGGACTATATCCTTTGGACGGACTATTGGACTATGAAGATACAAGATTGAAGACTTCATCTCGTGTCCGGATGGGACTCTACTTGGCGTGGAAGGCAAGCTAGGCAATATGGATATGTATATCTCCTCCTTTGTAACCGACCTTGTGTAACCCTAGCCCCCTCCGATGTCTATATAAACCGGAGGGTTTTAGTCCGTAGGACAACATACAATCATACCATAGGCTAGCTTCTAGGGTTTAGCCTCTCCGATCTTGTGGTAGATCAACTCTTGTAATACTCATATCATCAAGAATAAATCAAGCAGGACGTAGGGTTTCGCCTCCATCAAGAGGGCCCGAACCTGGGTAAAACATCGTGTCCCCTGCCTCCTGTTACCATCCGCCTTAGACACACAGTTCGGGACCCCCTACCCGAGATCCGCCGGTTTTGACACCGACATCCGCCTATCCACGGTTGATTTTACAGTGGTCTCATTGTGTCTTAAAGAGTCCTTGGCTATGCTGACTCGGAGACGCTTCGTATGTCATGTGCACTACCTTGTACATGATGGTGATGTACTATCAAGCCCGTGTGGGCCCCACCACGAAAACTTCGGACGAAATCTCTATCATATGTTTGTTCCGGCTTATTCTGCAAGCCAATCCTTTGTTTTGTTTTGGTTTGTGGTATTCGAGTTGCTTCGAAGTCAAATGTGGATTCCATACCCTTTCTAAGCGGTGTTCTCATATTTCATTGGGAATACTAATCCTTCTTGATCATTGATCTTGTCATCTCAATTTCTTCTCAACCGGTGTGCTCTTCTTCAAGTGGATCTGATCATTTTCAACATCCGCAAAATCAACTCTAAGTTTTTCTCACCGGTATCCTTTCCCTCTGCCCAAGTTTCCTTTGTTTTCCCGCCCTCCCGCCCTTTTTCTTCAAGGACTCAGATATCTTAATCAAGTATCCATCTTATTGATGTGAAGTCTCTTCATTCTTTTCAACCAAAGATCTTACCCAGTGATTCTCATGAAGATGCTCTACAAGTTCATCATTCTTCGTTCTTTTTCTTCTCCGGTGGATTCAAGTAAAGCTTTGTCGATCATATCCTTTCCTCGTTTCAAATGCTTTATCATGCTGGTGCACCTCTTAATCATCCACCTCTTGCTATTCATGTTATCTGGAGTGTTGAAGATATCTCAGAAGACTCGTATTTTCATTCAAGATCCGTTCAACCTATTTCGAGGTTGTTATCTCATTCAAGCCATTTAATTCAACCGGTGCAATATCTTTCAAGTAATCGTTCAAAGGTGTTTATATTGAGTGGGCCCTAACCCACAGGTCTTTTCTCAGGATCTTACCTAACTCTTCTAATTTTCTCGGAATTACTCCCAAATTCATTTCAAGTTTGACATAAGAATGTTTTATCATCAGTCATATGTATTTCTCCAAGATCTGTCAAATTCTTTTCATCATTGGGTCAACCTTTCTATTCTTCATCCCGGAGTGCCTCAACAATATAAGGTGGTGTTTCTCGTCGTCATTCTCGGATTTTGAAGACTGAAGAAGTGTTTACTCTAATTCCTGCTAAATTCTCTTCAAGATTCATGGTTCTAGCTTGATGCCATCCTCTCATAATTGTTTTTGATTGTAAAAATTCTTTTCACCAATCCGGAGCAATTAAAGATTCTTTTCAGTTTGATTCTCCGGAGGCCATCTTCTCAGAATTATTCATTCTCAGCTTTCAGCTCTTTTTCTCTAAATCTTACCGGTGCATCGTGCAAATATCCTCTAATCAATTTGGGATCTCTTCGTTCACTTGCATCTATATTCTCTCAAGTATCTAATTTTGTTTTCAAATTCTTCCCGGTGAATTGTGCCTCTGCTACTTTCATTTCCAATTCTTATGGTGGTTCGATCAAGAATTCCCTTCCTGGGTTATCACATCAATTCATTCATTGTTTCCAAATCCCACCGGTGGTTCCATCAATACCTTCCCAAGTTTGCGCTATATCTATCTTAATCCTTTTTATGATAATAAGTAGTATGCCAAATCCATTGCTTGTCATCAATCTAAATTGATGAAGGATAAGCATAATGTAATTCTTATTCTTGTTTCACCGAGTAAATTCAATTCCTTATTCCGGAGGCTCATCAAGTTCTCGGTTTCAATTGTGTCATCTTTTCTTTCCCGGAGTCCCAAGCTCTATCAACTATATCGTCGTGAAGATCCATCTAAATCTTCACCTTGTGTTTTCCAACTTCTCTTTCTTTTTATCATCCTTTTATTACCGGAGTTTCTTCATGGAGGCTCTACATGTTGGTTCATCAAGGACTTAAATTCCTTCTCGAAGTGTTCATCAAGATTCTTTTCAGAGGAGCTCAAGCATTCTTCATTTTGCAATCCGGAGTGCAATTGTTCTCCCTTATCTTTTGAGGTGGTAATATATCATTCTTTTTTTTGACTATTTACTGCAAGGCAACAACCTCACAGTCCTTTATTAGAAGATAAAAAGGGAATAGGTTACAAGTTAAGAATTTACAAAGGAGAGAAAGATACTTACCAAAAAAAGCTAAGAAAGGTTAGCTATCCACGACAAAAAACTATCTCTATATTTACATCTAATCCTATGAGATAGGAGGGTGATGTCATGAATAAAGTTTCTTCTCCAAGCTCTAAATGATGGTTGTTCATTTCTGAAAATCTTCCCATTCCGTTGTATCCAAATATTCCAGGCAGCAGTGAATACAACCTCAGAGAAAAAGGGGAGACCAAAATCCTTCCTAACTGCTTGTGCCATTTCATATGTGGTTTGGTTCGGTTGAACTGTCCAAGAAATCCCAACATAGTTCCAAACCCTTTGGCTATAGTTGCAAGCAAAGAAAATATGAGCCCGGTCCTCATGTTGTGCAAGGTTGCATAGCACGCATGTGTTATCCTGGATGATCCAATGTCGACGTTGCATCATATCCCTAGTATTCAAGCGATACATTAACAGGAGCCAACCAAAAACTTTGAGTTTTAACGTGCATGCACACTTCCAAATCCAGCGTAGTATTGGATCACCAGTAGGTGTGTGAAGCAAGAGTCATAATATATCTTTGACATAAAGACTCCAGACTTTGAGGGCCACTTCCAAATATCCTTGCGCTCAGCATCCAGATTGATCAAAGGCAGGAGGGCCTCTAATTGTGTGAGTTCAGAGAAGGCCTTCTGCGATAGAGGCAAATGGAAATGATCCAAGATATCGGGCTGCTCCATAAAGTCCTTGACTGTGATTGCATCATCCACCACAAATGAATGTAGCCTCGGGAACCAATCCTGCAATAGAACAACATGATTTCCCAGCTACCAATGGTCAAGCCAAAAAAGCACTGTGACACCAGCAAGAACTTGTGGAACAGCAAGCTTGTAGAACTTGGGATATAAACGCATGATATCATGCCACCAAAATGAACCACGTCTCTGTGTGCTTTGGGGTGGTGATGCTACGTAATAAGTGTCCCAAATTAAAGATACCCAAGGCACGTCCATTTTATTGAAGAACTTGAATAGATGCTTTAGTAGTAGGGCCTCATTTTGGATGGCCAAGTTAAGAACGCCCAAACCCCCAAAATTCTTAGGGCGATAGACTAAATCCCAAGCAGCCAGTGATTGACGTGGATTACCCGTGTTGCCTCTCCACAGACACTGTCTCATGATTCGTTCTAACTGTTGCAAAATGCCCTTCGGGAGAGATAATGTGCACAAAAAATAAATTGGCATGGAACACAACACTGACTGAAGAAGCTGGAGCTGGCTCCCTTGGTTTAGTAAGCATGATGAGGCAGATAAATGGTGCTCAACTCGATCGACCAGAGGCAGCAGATCATAGATTGTAGGCCTAGAAGTTCCCATTGGCAAACCTAGGTACGTGAACGACATTGTCCTGACATCACATCCACAAGAAGGAGATATTTAAACCCATCACTTTCTTCCTTGGAATTATATTGGGTTCTATTTCACCTAAAGCTTTCCCTAAGGATTGTTTCTATTATCGTGCTTATGAATGACCCAAGTTCTTCATTTATCCTCCCGGTGAAATAAGCTTCTCGTCTCCTTGTTGACATCAATCCAATCTATTGTTTCCGTTAGTGGCAGAATTTCACCTCGTAGTTTTGAGATGTTCTCCATAAGCCCACTACAAGCTTGTTCTTTTCGTTGTTGGTTTTTCAACAACTCTGTCATAACCTTCTTGGAAGGGTGCTTCCCAAGATCAGTTGTGACAGAAGTTGCCTTTTTCTTCTCCATTCTTTTATTCCAATGATATATCTTTTATTCTTCCTTCCGCATGCATTGTGATGTTGCTCTTTTCAATCATCATCTCGATAGGTAGTTTTCATTTGCTTCACCCCTTGCCATGCTAACAAACATTTAATGTTGTTGAGTACTTAAACGGGAGAGAACTAAATAATTGTTGTGGTGTTTTGTCAATATGCAACTCGTTGCATATTCAGCTCCACTTAATTTGTAGTATTGTTTGTGCACTTTGCCGTGCCATACATTTTTAAAACCGGACATGCATCATGCCATGTTTATGAGTTGGTTGTTTAATATGTTGCTTGCTTCTTTCCAGGTTGCTTCTCTCGTTAGCTTCGGTTTCGTTCCGGAGTTGTGAGGATTCGTTCGACTACGTCTGTTTGTCTTCTTCATGGACTCGTTCTTCTTCCTTGCGGGATTTCAGGCAAGATGACCATACCCTCGAAATCACTTCTATCTTTGCTTTCTAGTTGCTCGCTCTATTGCTATGACGCGATAACTACCACTTGCTTTATCATGCCTCCCATATTGCCATGTCAAGCCCCTAACCCACCTTTTCCTAGCAAACCCTTGTTTGGCTATGTTACCGCTTTTGCTCAGCCCCTCTTATAGCATTGTTAGTTGCAGGTGAAGTTGAAGTTTGTTCCATGTTGGAACATGGTTATGTTGGGATATCACAATATCTTTTATGTTAATTAATGCATCTATATAATCGGTAAAGGGTGGAAGGCTCGGCCTTATGCCTGGTGTTTTGTTCCACTCTTGCCGCCCTAGTTTCCGTCATACCGGTGTTATGTTCCTTGATTTTGCGTTCCTTACGCGGTTGGGTGTTATGGGAACCCCTTGATAGTTCGCTTTGAATAAAACTCCTCCAGCAAGGCCCAACCTTGGTTTTACCATTTGCCTCACCACCACCTACTTTTTCCCTTGGGAATCACGCTCCCGAGGGTCATATTTATTTTAACCCCCCGGGCCAGTGCTTCTCTAAGTGTTGGTCCAACCTGAGCGATGTCCGGCGCCCCCTGGGCAACTAGGGTCTATGCCAACCCGATGTCTGGCTCATCCGTTGTGCCCTGAGAACGAGATATGTGCAGCTCCTATCGGGATTTGTCGGCACATTCGGGCGGCTTTGCTGGTCTTGCTTTACCATTGTCGAAATGTCTTGTAACTGGGATTCCGAGTCTGATCGGGTCTTCCTGGGAGAAGGAATATCCTTCGTTGACCGTGAGAGCTTGTGATGGGCTAAGTTGGGACACCCCTACAGGGTTTTGAACTTTCGAAAGCCGTGCCCGCGGTTATGGGCAGATGGGAATTTGTTAATGTTCGGTTGTAGAAAACTTGACACTTAACTTAATTAAAATGCATCAACCGCGTGTGTAGTCGTGATGGTCTCTTCTCAGCGGGGTCCGGGAAGTGAACAGGGCTTTGGAGTTATGTTTGAACGTAAGTACTTTCTGGATCACTTCTTGATCACTTCTAGTTCACGACCGTCCTTTGCTTCTCTTCTTGCTCTCATTTGCGTAAGTTAGCCACCATATATGCTAGTGTTTGCGGCAGCTCCACCTCACTACCTTTCCTACCCATAAGCTTAAATAGTCTTGATCGCGAGGGTGTGAGATTTCTGAGTCCTCATGACTCATAGATACTTCCAAATAGTTGCAGGTGCCGATGATACCGATGCAGGTGACACAACCGAGCTCAAGTGGGAGCCCGATGAAGATCGTGTTCGTTGTGTTGTTTCGTTTCCAGTTGATCAGTAGTGGAGCCCAGTCGGGACGATTGGGGATGTAGCATTTGGGGTTGTCTTTATTTATGTTTGGTTCCGTAGTCGGACCTTGATTGTATTCTGGATGATGTAATGCTATATTCATGTATTGTGTGAAGTGGCGATTGTAAGCCAACTCTTTATCCCTTTCATATTCAGTACATGAGATGTGTAAAGATTACCCCTCTTGCGACATGCCTACTATGCGGCTATGCCTCTAAGTCGTGCTCCGACACGTGGGAGATATAGCCGCGTCATGGGTGTTTCATCCCCAAGCTTAGGATCTTGCCACTCCATGTTCCATAATCCATCAGATCTTTACCCAAAACTTGAAAACTTCACAACACAAAACTCAAAGTAGAAAATCTCGTGAGCTCCGTTAGCAAAATAAAACAAAAGACCACTTCAAGGTAATGTAATGAACTCATTCTTTATTTATATTGGTGTTAAACCTACTGTATTCCAACTTCTCTATGGTTCATAAACTATTTTACTAGCCATAGATTCATCAAAATAAGCAAACACACACAAAAAACAGGATCTGTCAAAAACAGAACAGTCTGTAGTAATCTGTAGCTAGCGCAAGATCTGGAACCCCAAAAATTCTAAAATAAATTGCTGGACGTGAGGAATTTATCTATTAATAATCTACAGAAAGAATTAACTAAATATCACTTTCCAAATAAAAATGGCAGCAGTTCTCGTGAGCGCTAAAGTTTCTGTTTTTTACAGCAAGATATCAAGACTTTCCCCAAGTCTTCCCAACGGTTCTACTTGTCACAAACACTAATTAAACACAACAAACACAACAAAAACAGAGGCTAGATAAATTATTTATGAGTACTAAACAGGAGCAAAAAGTAAGGAATAAAAATAAAATTGGGTTGCCTCCCAACAAGCGCTATCGTTTAACGCCCCTAGCTAGGCATAAAAAGCAAGGATAGATCTAGGTATTGCCATCTTTGGTAGGAAATCCATAAGTGGCTCTCATAATTGATGCATAAGGTAATTTAATTTTCTTTCTAGGAAAGTGTTCCATGCCTTCCCTTAATGGAAATTGGAATCTAATATTTCCTTCCTTCATAACAATAATTGCACCAATCATTCCAAGAATAATAGGACATGAAGGATTGCAATCTATGCCAAGAACAATAAATCTACGGGCACATAATTCCCATTTGCAACAATAAGAACATCATTAATTCTTCCCATAGGTTTCTTAATAGTGGAATCCGCAAGGTGCAAGTTTAGAGAGCAATCATCAAAATCACGGAAACCTAACAAATCACACAAAGTCTTTGGAATCGGGGAAACACTAGCACCCAAATCACATAAATCATAGCATTCATGATCTTTAATTTTAATTTTAATAGTTGGTTCCCACTCATCATAAAGCTTTCTAGGGATAGAAACGTCCAATTCGAGTTTTTCTTCATAAGATTGCATCAAGGCATCAACGATATGTTTAGTAAACGCTTTATTTTGACTATAAGCGTGAGGAGAATTTAGCACGGATTGCAACAAGGAAATACAATCAATCAAAGAGCAATTTTCATAGTTAAATTCCTTGAAATCCGTAATAGTGGGTTTAGCAACATCTAGGGTTTTAATTTCTTCAATTCCACTTTTATCAATTTTAGCATCAAGATCAAAAAATTCTGAATTCTTGGAACGCCTTCTAGGTAAAGGTGGATCATATTCAGTCCCATCATTATCAAGATTCATATTGCAAATCAAAGATCTAATAGGGGACACATCAATAACTTTTAGATCTTCATCTTTATTTTCATAGGAACTAGAAGAACACGCTCTTATAAAGGCATCTTTCTTAGCACGCATCCTAGTGGTTCTTTCTTTGCACTCATCAATGGACATTCTCATGGCTTTGAGAGACTCATTGATATCATGCTTAGGTGGAATAGATCTAAGTTTCAAATAATCAACATCAAGAGAAATTCTATCAACGTTCCTAGCCAACTCATCAATCTTAAGCAATTTTTCTTCCATCAAAGCATTGAAATTCTTTTGCGAGGTAATAAATTCTTTAATATTAGATTCAAAATCAGAGGGCATATTATTATAATTTCCATAAGAATTGTTGTAGGAATTACCATAATTATTATAGGGATTACTAGGATAAGGCCTAGGATTGAAATTTCCTCTATACGCGTTGTT